>NC_079907.1:14455719-14549571 GCF_024868665.1 Triplophysa rosa | reverse complement strand
TATATATATATATATATATATATATATATATATATATATATATATATATATATATATATATATATATATATATATATATATATATATATATATATATATATATATATATATATATATATATATATATATATATATATATATATATATATATATATATATATATATATATATATATATATATATATATATATATATATATATATATATATATATATATATATATATATATATATATATATATATATATATATATATATATATATATATATATATATATATATATATATATATATATATATATATATATATATATATATATATATATATATATATATATATATATATATATATATATATATATATATATATATATATATATATATATATATATATATATATATATATATATATATATATATATATATACTGTATATATATACTGTATATATAAACTTAGCTCTGTACACTATAGTAGGCTTTGTGAGACATAATTTATTGCACTTATGCTTTTTTTTGTCCTAATGTTGACCCAATTGCTTCCATTGTTTACCCAACTTGTAAGTCGCTTTGGATAAAAGCGTCTGCTAAATGACTAAATGTAAATGTAATTATGAACACTCAGCTAAGGTATGATGATATATACTATACGAACAGGGGTTTTGAGGTTTGACTAAACGGTAACAATTTACTTGAAGGGGTGTTCATAAGACTGACATGACACCTTCATAATATGAAGGAGATTGTATGCATGTTTATGACAACTGTCATTAAGTTTCATTCGCTGATTTATGTCATTTTTAATGCAAAGATGACATTGTTTGAGTTGTCTTTATGACAACTTGACATAAAGCAATACATCATAACCTGTCAGTGCCTTTGTCATGACAACTTGACATTACCAAGACAACATAACCTGTCATAAATCTGTCATAAACATGTTAATTCGTACCACTGTAGTTGAGGGTCAAGAAAAGTATTCATGACACAGTTATAAAACTATTTGACAGAGTATTAACACTTAATGACATTTTAATGACATGTTAAATGTGTACCACTGTACTTGAGGTCAAGAAAAGTCTTCATGACACTGTTGTAAAACTATTTGACAGAGTATTAACACTTAATGACATTTTAATGCAACATCCTCCACCCCATATGACACACGTACTGTATGTCGCTTGTCCATTCCTCAAATACGACAAACATTGACTAAATTAGTGCCACTGCCGGCAGTATGCAAAACTATCACCTACCGTCATTAAAAATGTACATTTTGGGGTATTATTTTGCAATAATAGCATGTGTTGTGGTTTTATATTCATTTCAAAATGTCGAGATAACTGTATTTACATTACACATACACAGATATTCAGGCCTTTTGAGCAAGTAACACAACACATTTATTTATTAAATAACAGAAAACGCATGATACAGATACAAAACAGTTAAAATGTTTAAACCTACTAATATATAAATATATAAATATCATTGATTACCAATAAATGCTTTTAGTAAACTTTTATAAATATAATTAAATAAGAACATAATAAATAAATCATATTTTATACGAATAAAGTCTTCAATGGCATGCTAACATTTAATTGAAATAGAACCCTTTAAAATGTACATGTCCAATGTACACACCCAAATCAAAAGTGCTGATGATGTTAAAAAAAGTGATGTTTTGGTTAAACTGAGAGGCTGCACCCAACAACAGCAGCTCTAACCATGCCTATATTTGTATTTATAATACATTTATTTACATCAGTCAATAACAAACATTACACATATATTCATCAGAATCAGAAAGAGATTTATTGCCAAGTATGTTTGCACATACAAGGAATTTGTTTTGGTGACAGGAGCACCCAGAACACAGAAACAGCAACAACAGTACACAGAGACCATAACACAATAGAATACAGTACACAATGATTTAAATAAGGGCCTATGGGTATAAAAAATTAAGAAATACAATACAATAAACATAAGATAAAGACATAGAGAGTGTAAAGCTATGTATGTATGTAAATATGTACAAGTAAAAAATAAGAATAGACTATTGTAGTACAATGTATGTGCTATATACAGCAGAATGAATGAAATATAATTTACAGAAAAAGTTGTATAAAAATAGATAGTGTATTATCTGGAGGATATAATTAATATTGCACTTAATTATTATTGCACAGAGTTATTAATTGCATGGTGTGTAAAAACATTTAACTGTTCAAGAGGTAGATGGCCTGAGGGAAGAAGCTGTTTTTGTGTCTGGTTGTTTTGGTGCTCAGTGCTCTGTAGCGCCGACCAGACGGCAGCATTGTGAAGAGATGATGGCTTGGATGTGAGAGGTCCAGGGTGATTTTCTGAGCCCTTTTCCTCACTCTGGATATATACAGTTGTTGGAGGGTGGGCAGGGGAGCACCAATGATCTTCTCAGCAGTCCGAACCGTCCTCTGTAGTCTTCTGATGTCTGACTTTGTGGCTGAGCCAAACCAGACAGTGATGGATGTGCAGAGGACAGACTCTATGACAGCTGAGTAAAACTGTTTTAATAGAGTTTGTGGTAGGTTGAACTTCTTCAGCTGATGTAAGAAGTACAACCTTTGCTGGGCTTTTTTAGCAATGGAGCCAATGTGATTGTCCCACTTCAGGTTCTGAGAGATGTTGGTGCCCAGGAACCTGAATGACTCCACTGCTGCCACAGTGCTGTTCATGATGGTGAGAGGGGGAGTGCAGGGGGGTTCTCCTGAAGTCCACAATCGTCTCCACTGTTTTAAGCGTGTTCAGCTCCAAGTTGTTATGACTGCACCAGACAGCCAGCTGCTCAGCCTCCTGTCTGTACGCAGACTCATCACCATCCTGGATGAGGCCAATGAGTGTGGTGTCGTCTGCGAACTTCAGAAGTCTGACAGAAGGGTCCTGGGCAGTGCAGTCATTTGTGTACAGGGAGAAGAGCAGTGGGGAGAGAACGCACCCCTGGGGGGCGCCAGTGCTGATTGTGCGGGTGCTGGATGTGAGTTTCCCCATTCTCACTAACTGCTGCCTGTCTGTCAGAAAGCTGGTGATCCACTGACAGATAGAGCCAGGAACAGATAGCTGGGTTAACTTTGTCTGGAGCAGTGATGGGATGATGGTGTTGAAAGCAGAGCTGAAGTCCACAAACAGGATCCTCACATAGGTCCCTGGTCTATCCAGATGTTTCAGGACAAAATGCAGCCCCATGTTAACTGCATCCTCAACAGACCTGTTTGCTCTGTAGGTGCACTCGAAACAGGCTTGTAAGGCCCGCTCTGTTTCGTTGGTCCATCTTTTAACAGTCCTTACCATAGGTTTGGCAGCTTTTAGTTTCTGCCTGTAGGCTGGGATAAGGTGAACCAGGCAGTGATCAGACAGTCCTAAAGCTGCTCTAGGGACAGAGCGATATGCATTCTTTATTGTGGTGTAGCAATGGTCCAAAATATTTTTGTCTCTGGTAGGGCATGTGATGTGTTGTCTGTATTTTGGCAGCTCGAGTGTAAGTTTTGCCTGATTAAAGTCGCCAAGAATAATAATAACAGAGTCCGGATGTTGTTGCTCAGTGTCCGTGATGTGATCGGCGAGCTGTTGTAACGCCACGCTCACGTGCGCTTGCGGTGGAATGTAAACACACACGAGAATGAACGAGGAAAACTCTCGCGGCGAGTAAAAGGGCTTACAGTTAATGAAGAGTGCTTCTGGTCGAGACAGCACATCTTCTTCATCACTGTTGTATCTGTACACCACTTTTCATTGATGTAGAAACATACCCCACCACCGCGCGATTTCCCCATTGATTCTGCGTCGCGGTCCGCTCTGAACAGCTGGTAGCCGGGCAGATGTAGCGCGCTGTCCGGGATGAAGTCATTTAGCCACGTTTCCACGAAACACAAAACAGCAGAGTTTGAAAAATCCTTATTTGTCCGGTAGAGTAGAATGTTATTAACTAGTGCTGTCAATCGATTAAAAAAATTAATCGGATTAATCACACATTTTTTCTGTGATTAATCACGATTAATCGCACATAACTATTATATTTTAAAATATACTTTTACATTTTAATAATTTCACATTTAATCTTCAAATTGATGTAGAAACAACATATTTCTTTAACAGCATCATTTTATGAAAGCTAGCATTTTGATATTAGTACTGTAACTGATGTCTCTATTAAATTGATTATTTTAACATGAATTATAGCCATTCAACAGTATAATTGAGAGCTCATGTAGGAAACATACAGGAATTGAAGGACACTTTACAGTCTTTATTAATGCTAAATTATAAATTAAATGCAGAAGAATTCTCATTAAAGCTACAAAATCACATTGATTTCTTCTTTTATTTTGTTCTTTGATTAACATTAGTGACAGGAGTCACAGCAGCACGTTTAAGAACGTGGCCCCTTTAAGAGCTGTCTCAGTCGCAGATCTGACCGTCACCGCACTCCCATTTTCACAACTCTTTGCATTCATTTAAGATTTTATTTTACACTTTGAAGTCTGTGCTTAAGAAAATGCTAGACAAAACGGGCTTTCTGACATAATCTTGTGTGGTTTTATCCATTCAAGCACGAAAGAGAACTTAACACGGATGCGCTGTCTGACAGAGATTCACCGACGCAGCCCTTAGCAGTGACTGTTTACACCAGACTGGACCTCGCGTTGCGTTTTGCCGCGTCCCACAGTTTAGAAGCTGTCTATCTTCATTGAACGCGTCAAAGCAACTGTTTCAAATCGCGCTTAAGTGGTTTAAAAGCCTGTACACGAATAAGAGCGTGATTACATAATGTAACGCTAGACAAAGGATGTCAAAACAAACGGATGCTGCGTTAATTGCGATAAATATTTTCTCACGTGTTAATTTGAAAAAATTAATCGCATGCGTTAACGCGTTAACGTTGACAGCCCTAGTGATTACACATAATATATTTTGAACTTGACATAAATATGATATATATTATCAATGTTGATGTGACTTTCATCTGTAAAAGTATTTTAACAAAAATCTGTTAATCTTGTTAATCTTGTAATATCCTTTAAAATATTATATTAAAATGTAATATCCTACAAATATTACTGTGAATGCATTAATACTTACAAAAAATTATGTGTGAAATTTTATCAACTGATCTTATTCTCTGATCACAATCAGTGAATTTCTGTATGTAAGATTTTACTGAAGTCATAAATCTATGAGATACATTACAATATTTGTATCTGTTTAGTTTGCGTAACCTATGTTTCAATCAATAATTATATAATTGTGCTTTATAAATATAATGGAATTGCATTAACAAAGTTCATGTTTAGAAAACAAAGTCTATATCTATTTTTATTAGATATCCTTCAATTTCTGATATCAAGGCATGATTTTCTCTAAAGCTCCTTCGAAACATATGTATTGTAAAACGCAGGGCAAGGCTGATAGAAAGCCAAGTTGGTGTAACCGGAACTCTTTCTACTCATCCCGATTAACCCTCTGCGTTGTGTTTTTTCTTCTTCTATGTGGGTGAATAAAATGAAGAGTCAAAGACGTGGTGCTGGTTCAGAAGTTTTGTCTGAAGTGATAGAAAACATGCAGTTAGCAGCGGTTATGTCTCTATTCTGTCTGCTCCCACGCTCTCGTCTCAGACCACATGCGGACTGAAGAGCAGCATAATAAACTTTTCACAATGAAAAGAGAATAAAAAAATAAAAAAAATTCAAAATTACATATAACAGAAACATCTATGTCTCTCGACATCAAAACATTAAATCAACAGAAACCATCTCAATACATTCACTTCACCAGCATTTCACATATTACAAAACAAATCACAAACATGAGAAACCATTCAATAAAAGAACATACGATATTACAAACGTACCTGAAGTGATAGAAAACATGCAGTTAGCAGCGGTTATGTCTCTATTCTGTCTGCTCCCACTCAGAGATGGGCACAAATACATCAAAAGGTATTTAGTTACAAATTACAAATACTTATTCATAAAATGTATTTAAATAAAATGCAAAATATTGCTGTGAAAAAATGTATTTAATTAAAATACAAGTAATTTGTAATTTGAAAATACAAAAATACAATATATTTTTAAAGCAATCATTTAAAGTGCGATAGTAACAGTGGAGTTAGCTACACAAGAAAGAAAGAAAAGTTTTCTAAACAGCAGTCCATCAAACACTCCGATTTTAGCAAGACACTTGCATAAATATGTAGGCATTCACGTCATTTTAATATTATTATCATTATTGATTTATCTCATTCTCCCGCGACCAAAGTCCGTTTACGGAAGTTGTGCCACTCGGCGGCCATGTTTGCAACGCCTCTGGGCAGTAATAGCAAGTCCACTGTCCTATCTACTTTAATGGGGGAAGGCAGATATTTTTTTAAATCGCTGGCAAAAATCACAATTAATCAGCATATGTACTATCAATAATTAAACCTGACATGAACTGTACCATAACTTGGGTTTGCTAAGCTTAAATTGCATTAAAAACCATCTTTTTCAAGATCGCTTCATCTATTGTGCATGTGCACAGCCTGGCAAGCGCCTCACGAGAGCCCCGCCCCAGAGAATCACCAGTCAATACTGATTGACGATTGGCTCGTATCACTGGAGGGCGGAGTTCCTTCGCTAGAGCGGCTATATTGAGCGTTTCATTACTCCCCATTAATTGTTATGGTAGTGGCGCATCTTGTTATTAATTAACCCACCCGCAATTAATCAGAATGTAATTTTTTGTTACTTGAACCACCTGCCCGCGGAAATAACTGCGATCCGGCATCACTAGACAACACAAGTCGCTGTGATTTAGCTAGCAAATAAATTCTAGCTATTTGCGCTAATCTTTTGTCCTATGACTTTCAGTGAATGATATCTGATAGTATATTTTACTAGATACTTTACCTTAATAGAATGAAATATCACCAAAGTCTAGAACAGGTTTCTTTACGGTTTAATAAAATTATTATTTTTTAAAAATATATTTGTGTTCTGCTTGCATTTTCTGTGCCACAAACTGTTTAGCTCAAATTATTATTGATAGCTCAAATTGTATTACATATTTCAGTATCAAAATTTGCCCCACTACTTTCGGAACAGTGGTGCCACCACTGCCTGGTGACGTTATTGTAGGCAAGAATAAAATGACATATTTTAAAAAGTATTTAAGTATTTTAAAATACAAATTACAGTCTCTCAAAGTATTTAATTACAAATTGCATTTGACTTTTTTTGTTAAGGAAAATACAAATTACAAAATACTCAAAAGTAATTAAATACGTATTTCAAATACATGCAATTAAAATACTGCCCATTTCTGTCCACTAAACATTCAAACATTAGATAGCAGTTAGCAGTAGCACTTTACATACGGAGCAGATGGAGAACATTACATTCCAACTTCACTTCCTCACATTAACGTTACCTTTTTGTACAAAAGGATGTTTATTAACTGCACACTCGAAAAATATAAACCATTTTTATAACACATATACATTTGTATCAGAACGTGAACCAAACAATTAATAATTTTCACTCTATTTCGCATATTACTCGAATTGAGCAAACATACGTAACGCTCTCATCTCAGACCACATGCGGACTGAAGAGAAACGGCGCTTGCGCACACATGACGTCACAGACGTGACGCGTACTTTAATTTTCTTTAAATATAATAATTTTTTAAAATTAATTAAAGAAAAATATACAAATAAAACATTTCTTCATTCTTCTCACATAAATAAAATCTCAAGATAATAACACAAAATTTTAAGTGAAATAAAATAAAAAAACCAACTACACTTAATACCCGTTACATTGGCATGTAATGAAAACATTGCATACTGTAGTGAGCTTCACTTGCCCTCAGCCACATGAAAGCTCAGTGCACAAATACAATGCAACATCAATATATAACTCCAATATACAGTTTGTACTATTTCTCATTACTTGTAGATTCCAGAACATGCTCACAGTCCTCTGCAGTGGATTGATTCCCACAGTTACCTGCTCAATGAACTCTAATATCCCTAAAGCCTTTGTATCATGTCTGTTTTTAGATAAACACTTGTTAGCGATCTTTCTCAGATTCTTAGCACTTTTCTTCCCATCTTTTGTATCAGGTGCCATTTTTAAACAGTCTTTGAAATATCTGATAGCCAACTGCTGACATCTTTTTCTGTACTGCAGGAACTCGCCAAAATGCAAGTAAAGTGCTTGAATTGAAGTTTTGTCTTTAGCTGAAAACAAAGCTGTCTGAAACACTTCATCAGCACGATTGATTCGTCCATTCTCACTGTAGAGAGCTGCCAGCTGTACCATTGCAACAATAAAACCACTCTTGAGAGTGACGGACTTTTCAAAATGGGAGATGCTCAAATGACGAAATCTCTGACTTTCAATTTGATCCTTTATGTAACCCCTGTTACGAATGTCATAAAAACATAGCTATTTCTATAATTGAGCCGGGACCCCTTTATTTCTATGGGAAGTGGATTAGCCAATGAGGATGCGGTTCGCTGGTTGGAGCCCACCAATGAGGTATCAGAGTATTGTCTGGTGTTGGAACACTTCCGGGTTTTGGTAGCGCACGAGGTGTGCTGCGATTCTTCACGTGTGACACGGGGAAAAAGCGTTTGGAGCTAGATAGAGACCAGATCATGCAGCGATGCTTGATTAATAGAAAGAGTTACTTATGCACTATTTAGTGTAAGGATTTTGACGATATGATATGAAGAGAGAGCATATTAGAGACACGAGATTGATAAGAGATGATACTTGATTGATACGAGATGTCCTCTGATAAGAGCAACTAAAACTTTGTTGGAGCAGAATAAATCAATAAGGATTTATTATTGATCTTGGTCAAGTTTTTTTCTTTTTCGCTGGATTTGGTTCGAGTTGCTTTGAATCCTGTGATTTCAACGGGGAGAGATAACGATCTCCGCCGGACAAACCAGGCTGACGAAGCGGAGTTTGCAAATATTCTGGAGTTCGTTCTGATTCCCGAGCTCCTAGAGGGAGTTGGAACTGGCGAGCCACGAGGAGTTAGCATCAAATAGTGATCTGGTGAAATTGACACTTTCAATACCGAGTGGGACGGTAGGAAATTGAACAAAAACACACACCTGCACTTCTCCTGTTTTATTCTTCACGGAAGACATTCGTCATAACTGGAGGACTAAGTAAAATTAACAATTGATGTGAAAAAGACTGCAAAGACTGATTCACTAACAAAATTCAGCCAGTTATGGAACTTGCAGTGTGGAATTGGATTGAGCTTGATGTGATTCACATTTTATTGTGCTAAAGACTCTTTATGCAAATGCTTTATGGTTTCTCATTGTTGAATTCATTTACGGTTTATGTGATATGTATGTGAAATTGAAACAAAACTCAATAAAGTGTAACATGGTTCCAAAAGTGTTATATAAGGGAGCTTGTACATTGATTTGTATTTTCAAAGTGCATTTCAGAAGCGTATACAGAGTTTTATGCTCTTTTTGAACTCAAAACGAGTAAAGGTTAAGATTTAGATGAACAAATATACCTAAAAAGTGTATTTTTGAGATTTAATTTAAGGGTTGAAAAGCGTTGCTTAAGTGGGAATATTTACCTTTGAAGGAGTTCTGAGGTTGGGTTTGAGCAACCTGTATAAGGAAAAAAAGAGAAAGGTTAAGATTTAGTTTAATAATATGTGAAATTGTTTTTTTTCATTCCCTCTTACTGTAAGCAGCATTTTCTTTCCTTTTTCTTTTGTTGTTTTCTATTTTCATCCATATGCCCTTTATTCCCTCTGTATTCCATGCAACGAAGTGGTTTAAGTTTTCAGTTCATACTGTACATATATACATTCAGTAAAATCTAATACAGCGTTGTTACGAAAATGTGACGTGTATATTTTTGAGTCCTTAGGAGGAGCTGTGGAAAAGTCCTACTGCACGATAATTAGGTGACGTCATCGGGGAGGATATAAAAAGGCTTTGACGCAGCAATGGCGTCTCTCTCGGTTCTCCATTCCCATTGCTCTCGTGGAGGTCTCTCCCAGCGCCTCTTTGGATTATTTTTTATTTGTTTTATTATGCTTGGATTTTCGGTAATAACTTTGTTTTCTTTTTAACTTAGCAGCAGCGGGTAAAGTATTTATTTTTAGGTCACGTTTTGTTTATTTAGTTAGAGCTGAGCTAGGGAAGCAGTTGCCCGGAAGACTCACCTGGTTGATATTCTTTTTTTCGGAAGCCAGGTAAGAACCTTATTCCGAGCACAGGTGTAGTTAGGGTTCCTGTTTTCTTAGTTTTCCTACCCGTTGACTGCTACATTTGGTTTTCTTTCTTGTTATTGATTCGTTTGACTTTGATTATAAGAATTGATGTGAATTTGTTATATATATATATTTTTTTTAGGAATTGAATTTCGTTGATTTAAATTAAAATGGAGGCGTTTTGAAATTAATCTGGTGTTGTGGTTTTTTTATATGTTAGGTCTGTTTCCTTTATTTAATTGTTTAATTTAATGAGCCTTAAAACTGGTTATGGGCCGTAACATATTTGGGGGCTCGCCTGAGATTTGGGAATCTGGATAATCTGGAATTTGCGTGGCTTTGTGATCTTTTGATCTGTTTACGCTTTGAAATTGTTACTTTGTAACTTCGTTAAATCACAGTCGCTTGATGTGAATTTTGTCTCGTATTGTGTTTTTTTTTCAGCTTCTCTTTTCCTTGTTTACTTTAGACGTTTCCGTTTAATCATGTTTGATTTGGATAGGTTTATTGCAAATCCGACACAAGCTGAGTTATTTCAAATAAATAGAAATGATCTTTTGAGAATAGCTGCTCATTATAAGGTCGGTTTTCGTGTTACTCAATCTAAACGCGAACTTCAGATTTTGCTTGTCGAGTCTTTGTATAAACAGGTCGTCTTTGGTGAAGAGGAAAATTTAGTGTGGTGAAGAGGAAAATTTAGTGGACTACCCTGAGGTTGTTGAGGGTGGTTCAGAAGATGTTGCGCTGCATATTAAGAGAATGGAGTTGCAAGCTCAAGAGCACGAACGAGTTTTGTTGAGGGAGAGAGAGGAATGGGAACGTGAGAAAGAGAGACAAAGACAGCGTGAGAGACATGAACTTGACATGAAGAAGCTTGAGATTGAACAAGCTTGTCGCCTCAAAGAACTTGAATTGAAAGCTCGTGAAAGGGGTGTAACAACAGAGACTTTCGATTTTGTTGTGAGTCGTAACATTCGTATTGTTCCTCCTTTCCAGGAACAAGAGGTAGACAAGTTTTTTGCTCTTTTTGAACGTGTTGCTAACAATCTTAAGTGGCCGAAAACATTTTGGCCCATGTTGTTGCAGTGTGTTTTTGTGGGGAAAGCCCAGGAAGCATATTCTTCTTTGTCGGTGGAAGACACTCTTGATTATGAGAAAGTAAAATCTGCCGTTCTTAGAATTTATGAATTGGTTCCTGAGGCGTATCGCCAAAAATTTCGTAATCATCGGAAGACTGATGAGTCTTATATTGAATTCGTTCGTGAGTAAGAGTCAATGTTTGACCGGTGGTGTGGTTCTATGAAAGTAAAAACATATGAAGAGCTCCATGAATTGATTCTCTTAGAAGAATTTAAAAACTGTTACCAGAACGTGTCGCAACCTATTTAAATGAGCAAAAAGTTCTTAAATGCTCTGCGGCTTCTGCTTTAGCTGATGAATATGTTCTTACACATAGGAACGTGTTTGGTACTGCACAAAATCTATCTACTAACAGTCGACAGTATTCACAGCGTAGCTTGGATCGTGTTTCGCGTGCTGATAAAGTGGCGGAGCAGTCTGTTAAGTCCCTGTCCTCACCTGTCTGTTTCTATTGTAAGAGACGTGGACACATTATTGCAGAGTGCAATGAACTGAAAAGGAAAAACAGTGTCCCTAAACCAGTAGGTTTATTGATGACGTCCTCGTTACAGTTAAAAGGACCGGAGTTGTTAGCTTTTCAAGCTGATTTATGTGAAGAACAGGGGTATGTGCCGTTCATAGTTGAAGGATTTGTATCTTTGGTTGGTAAAGAAAACACGCGAAAACCAGTCAGGATACTTCGTGACACAGGAGCTGCTCAGAGTTTTATTCTAGAAGGAATATTCCCGTTGTCTGATGAGAGCTCTATTAGTTCAAGTGTCTTAGTACAGGGATTTGAGATGGGCTTTGTGAATGTGCCTTTGCACGAAATTGAGATTGAGACCTCCCTTGTTACCGGCCGCGTTGTTGTTGGGGTGCGACCGTGTCTTCCCGTTCGAGATGTCACATTTATTTTGGGGAATGACTTGGCGGGAGGAAAAGTTTTTGCCAGCCCTGAGGTAACTAATGTTCCTCTTCCCTGCGTTACTCCTGATGAGTTATCTCAGAGATACCCAGAGGTATTTCCTTCGTGCGCTGTTACTCGCGCTATGTCACAGAGACTGAAAGATAAGAGCTTTGGTGAGTCAGATGGTGAGTGGAAATTTGATTTGACTGATACGTTCCGCTCTGATTCAGATTTTGTGGAGGTGAAGTGTTCAAACACTATTGATGGTTTAGACATCACTGTCAAGAGACGAGATGAACATTCTATGGAGCTCGATAAATTGTCTCTGTCACGCGAGCAGCTTATTGTGGAACAGAGGAAAGATAAAAAAAAGTCATCCCTCTTTGAATCTGTTGTTCCTATGGAGCAACTCGAATGTGTATCGCAAGGATACTTTGTTGAAGATGGGGTGTTAATGAGGTAGTGGAGACCATCAAGTTCGTCTTCTGCTGATGAATGGCGAATTTTTAAGCAGGTAGTAGTTCCTTCCTCATATCGTTCTGAAATCCTGAGGCTGGCACATGACGGTCCGTTTGCCGGTCATTTAGGAGTAAATAAAACCTATGATCGTGTTCTCCGACATTTTTTCTGGCCTGGCTTAAAACAAGATGTTGCAAACTATTGTCGAAGTTGTCATGTATGTCAAATAAATGGAAAACAGAACCAGAAAATTCCGCATGCTCCATTACATCCAATACCAGCCGTTGGTGAACCATTTGAGCGTGTGATGATTGACTGTGTCGGCCCCTTGCCTCGCACGAAGTCCGGTAATCAGTACCTACTGACAATAATGTGTACATCTACGCGTTTTCCGGAGGCAATTCCTTTGCGGAAAATCACTGCACCAGTGATTGTTAAATCACTTAAGTTTTTCTCTCTGTTTGGTCTTCCACGTACCATTCAATCAGATCAAGGTACGAATTTCATGTCGCATGTGTTCAGGCAGGCTCTAGATCAGCTACACATCCAACACTGCACGTCAAGTTGTTACCATCCACAAAGCCAAGGAGCACTCGAGAGATTCCATCAAACTTTAAAATCTATGCTTCGTTCATTTTGTCTGGAGTTTCAAAAAGACTGGGATGAGGGAGTGCCTATGGTCATGTTTGCAGTAAGGGAGGTAGTGCAGGAGTCGATGGGCTTTAGTCCGGCTGAGCTAGTGTTCGGGCATACTGTTCGTGGCCCACTGAAGTTGATCAAAGATCATTGGTCTACGGATCTGAACTCAAACAATGTTCTTGACTATGTTTCAGAGTTTCTTTTGAAATTACACCGTGCATGTGAGTTGGCCAAAGAGAATTTGGAGGTGTCACAACAACGAATGAAAAACTGTTTTGATCGTGGTGCTAAGCTCCGTAGTTTTTCTTTTGGGGATAAAGTGTTAGTGCTGTTGCCAGTCCCTGGATCGGCCTTACAGGCTCTTTATTATGGTCCCTACCAGGTGAAAGAGAAGGTGAGTGAGCTTGACTATCTGATTATGACATCAGATCGAAGAAAAAAAACTTTTCTGTGTCATATTAACATGTTGAAGCCGTACTTCGAGAGACAGCCAGATTTGTCTGGACCTAATTCTTCTGTGTTAATTGTCTCACCCACAGATTCTCTGGTAACCAAAGAGCAGGTGCTGTCTAGTGCTGAATTATCTGCTGATGGGGTGCTGTCCAGTGTTGAACATTTGACCTGTCCATTGATTTCTGTTGCTTCTGATAGCTCTGCTGTCCTGACCACCCTTGAGGAGGATGATGTTAATTTTCCCTCTACAGAGTTGGTGGCGGGAAGGTTGAAAAATTCTGAGATACTTAAAAATCTTGACTCATTTCTTTCCCATTTGACTGATACTGAACGTGTTGAAGTGAGTAATGTCATTAGGATTTATGGTAATCTATTCTCTGATGTTCCTTCTCGTACTTCGCTGATAGAACATGACATCAATGTTGGCGATTCAATGCCCATAAAACAGCATGCTTATCGAGTAAGTCCCGGGAAGCGAGCTCAGTTGCAAAAGGAGGTTACATTTATGCTTGAAAATAACATCGCTGAGCTGAGCTTTAGCACTTGGAGCTCGCCGTGTGTGTTGGTTAAAAAGTCTGACGGCTCGTCTCGTTTTTGTACTGACTTTCGACGTGTTAATTCTGTCACAAAACCGGACAGTTATCCTTTACCTCGCATGGAAGATTGCGTAGATCGTGTTGGAAACGCTGCTTTTGTTACAAAAATCGATCTACTGAAAGGTTAATAATACATTTATTTTATATAGCGCCATTAAAAGTTTCTTTCTCAAAGCGCTGCACAACATATAATAAAACAATACATCACACATTAATAAAACAGAACAATAAAATACTGTATAAAACGAAACAAAAGATCCAGTCAAGTAAAAGCAATCCTGAAATAAAATGTTTTAAGAAGAGATTTGAAAGTGGCTAGTGAGTTTGCCTCCCTGATGTTTATCGGGAGAGAGTTCCAGATCTTAGGAGCATAAGCAGAAAATGCTCTATCACCCATGGAGTGGAGCCGTGTCTTGGGAACATCTAAAAGACCTTACTGAGAAGAGCGTAGATTACGACATGGTTTGTAAGGAATTAAAAGATCAGACAGGTATTGAGGTGCCAGGTCATGCAATGCCTTAAAAGTTAACATAAGGATTTTAAAATCAATACGGTATTTGACAGGGAGCCAGTGTAAAGACTCTAAAACAGGGGAAATATGATCACCGGACTTAGCCCCAGACAGAATTCTAGCCGCAGAGTTTTGTACATATTGTAGTTTGCTAATTGAGGTTTTAGATACTCCAGCAAGAAGTGCATTACAGTAATCAATACGTGAGAAAACAAAACAATTTATCAACCTTTCAGCAACTGAAAAGGATAACATAGCACGTAAATGAGCAATATTTCTCAGGTGGAAAAAGGATGTCTTAACCGAGTTCTGAATAAAAGGCTCAAATGTTAGCGAGGCATCAAAGATGACTCCAAGATTTTTTAGTTTGCTTTGAAACTCCAAGGCAACACCATCAATAGACATTGTCATAGGGCCGGCATTGCGCAGCTGATGGTGAGAGCCGATTAGCATAATTTCGGTTTTGGAGCTGTTTAGAGACAGAAAATTGTCAGACATCCAGTTCTTGATCATAGTAACACAGTTAGAGATATGCACAGTGTCCACATTTTGGCCTGATCTTGAATTAATATAAATCTGTGTGTCATCAGCATAAAAATGATAATTAAGATTGAGAGATCTTAATAATTCACCAAGTGGATAAATATACATGCTGAAAAGTAAGGGACCCAAAACTGAACCCTGTGGAACACCAGTATATAAGGGACCGACCTTGGATCTATAGCCACCCATACACACAAATTGCCTGCGGTCATTAAGATAAGACCTGAACCAGTCCAGGACTGTCTCTGACAAACCAAATACAGATTCAAGGCGATTATGTAGCACTACATGGTCAATGGTATCAAAAGCTGAGCTAAGATCCAAGAGAATGAGAAGGGATAGAGAGCCAGAATCAGAAGCTATTAGTAGATCGTTAGTAACTTTGACCAACGCAGTCTCGGTGCTGTGCAATTTCCTGAACCCAGATTGATGGGGCTCAAATAGATTTTTTTCTATTAGGTGGATGTTCAATTGGGCCGCAACTACACCCTCTAAGAGTTTAGCCAGAAAAGGAAGACTCGAGATCGGGCGATAGTTAGAAAGAGAGTTCACATCAGTGCTTTGCTTTTTTCAAATGGGAGTGACAGCAGCAGTTTTAAGTGCTACAGGCACAACACCAGTTGACAAAGAATCATTTATTATGGCAAGCACTGAAGGACAAAAATAATCAAAGCATGATTTAAAGAGACTACAGGGCAGAAGGTCGAGTATGCAGGTGGAAGCTTTCATGGCAGGTGCCTCTGTCAGAACGTGCAAAGGAGATCTCTGCTTTCGTAACACCGGACCATTTCTTGCAGTATACTGTGATGCCTTTTGGTTTATGAAACGCACCGGCAACTTTTCAGAGGTTGGTAAATCGTGTTATCAGTGGAATTCACAATATTGACGCATATCTGGATGACTTGGTTATCTATAGTGCGTCTTGGTCAGAACATGTTGAACAACTTCATTCACTTTTCAGTCGTCTGTCTGGTGCTAATCTTACTGTAAATCTAGCGAAATGCGAATTTTGACGAGCCATAGTGACATATTTGGGAAAGATTGTTGGGGGCGGGCAAGTTCGCCCTGTTGAGTCTAAGGTGGAGGCTATCACCCATTTCCCTGTGCCCACTACTCGCCGTGAGTTACGTCGATTTTTGGGAATGGTTGGGTATTACAGGAATTTTTGTAGAAATTTCTCTGTTGTTGCCTCTCCCTTAACCGATCTCCTCAGTCCCAAAGTACCATTTACATGGACGGAATCTTGTCAGGGGCGATCAAAGCATTTTTGACTAATTCTCCGGTGTTATCTGCCCCTGATTTTTCATCTCCATTTTTGCTTGCTGTTGATGCAAGTGACACAGGTGTTGGAGCTGTACTTCTCCAACGAGATACAATTGGTGTTGAGCATCCTGTTTGCTATTTTTCAAGAAAATTTAACAAACATCAACGATATTACTCCACTATTGAGGAAGCGGCACTTGCTCTTGTCCTTGCTCTCCAACATTTTGACGTTTATGTTGGTTCTGTTGCACATCCGTTGATTGTCTATACAGATCATAACCCCTTAGTTTTTCTGAACCGAATGAAAAACAATAATCAACGTTTGATGTGTTGGAGTCTGTTTTTACAGACATTTGAATTGGACATTTGGCATGTTCGTGGTAAAGATAATGTCGTTGCTGACGCTTTATCTCGTGTCTAATGGGAATATATTGTTTTTTTCTTTCTTTCTGCTTTTTCCATTTGAAGGGGGAGGAAGAAGAAAAAACATCGAAGAGTAAAATCATAAGTATTTCTACAATTTATTCACTTAAGGGTGAGGGTGTTACGAAAATGTGACGTGTATATTTTTGAGTCCTTAGGAGGAGCTGTGGAAAAGTCCTACTGCACGATAATTAGGTGATGTCATTGGGGAGGATATAAAAAGGCTTTGACGCATCAATGGCGTCTCTCTCGGTCTCTCGGTTCTCCATTCCCATTGCTCTCGTGGAGGTCTCTCCCAGTGCCTCTTTGGATTATTTTTGTTTTGTTTTATTATGCTTGGATTTTCGGTAATAACTTCGTTTTCTTTTTAACTTAGCAGCAGCGGGTAAAGTATTTATTTTTAGGTCACGTTTTGTTTATTTAGTTAGAGCTGAGCTAGGGAAGCAGTTGCCCATGTGAAGCAGTTGACTCACCTGGTTGATATTCTTTTTTTCCGGAAAGCAGGTAAGAACCTTATTCCGAACACAGGTGTAGTTAGGGTTCCTGTTTTCTTAGTTTTCCTACCCGTTGACTGCTACATTTGGTTTTCTTTCTTGTTATTGATTCGTTTGACTTTGATTATAAGAATTGATGTGAATTTGTTATATATATATATTTTTTTTAGGAATTGAATTTCGTTGATTTAAATTAAAATGGAGGCGTTTTGAAATTAATCTGGTGTTGTGGTTTTTTTATATGTTAGGTCTGTTTCCTTTATTTAATTGTTTAATTTAATGAGCCTTAAAACTGGTTATGGGCCGTAACAAGCGTGTGAGTGGTTAATTATTGTTACATGCCCCATGTTCTTCAGTAGTCGGATTTGGTCTTCTGTGAGAACTGGTCCATACACAGACCCCATTGTGTCTGTAGTAAATTGATAAGCAGTGTTACATTTAATTGTTATTTTTTCTGTTTGTAGCACAGAGCTAACTGATGGTGTATAAATGCTGAATCTGGAGTAACATCCAATGCTCTTTTCAACAGGCTAATAGACTAGTCTACATGTCCATAGTTTCTCAGGTATTTTCCCACATATCGAATCACATTAGGGCTATCTGGAGACTTATCAAGAGCCTTTTCCACCAGATCCTTTGCTTCATCAAACAGCTTAAACTCGGCAAGTTTCAGAGCTAAAAGAAGCTGTGATTCATCATTATCTGGGTTTGTTTCTATCGCCCGTCTGAGTTGTTGAATTTCAGATGAATCCTAAGGACTAGTGCACTTTTTTCCGTTCTATATAGTACAATGGCATAACCAGCATTCCACTCACCTTCTTCCAGCTCTAGCTCTAACGCCTTTCTGAAACACTCTATAGCTCTGTCATAGTATTTACGTGAAAATTTAAACAAGGCCCATGCCTTCTCACCAACCACATGATGAACATCAAAGGTAGAGACAGGTGGATTGTTTTCTATAATCTCCTTCAGTTTGTCCAGGTAACTTTTGCATTCAGCCTCATGTTTCATGTGAAAGTGTAATCAAGCAAAATTTCCATAAGTAACAATGACTCTCTCGTCGCAGTTTTCCCCATAACAATCTTTAGTGAGCTCCTCAGATTTCTGTAAATTTGTTAGGGCTTCCTCATAAGAACCCAAGAGATATTTGACGTATGCCAAAGAGTTGTGTGTGCGTGCGATCCCAGCCTCCTCCCCCAGATTTAAGTCACGATGATGCTCCAGTCTAGCTAAATGATCAGTGATGTTTGTATCTTCTTTTTTCATATCCCACGTGAAGTGACATTCCAGCTTGGCCAGTTCATATTGAGAAGTTTATCCTCTGTACAGCTGCATTCAATGAAAAGCTATATTTATTTGATGCATAGGGAACATGGAGAAAATGCTCCCCTCATAAACAATCAGCATGGAGGTTGTTGACAGACTAATATGCAAATTTGTCGTATGGTGTGACTGCCAAAATGTAGAAAGAACAATGAAGATAAATCTCGCTTATGCTATTTTATATGATAAATATAAATTTTAATAAAACAATGTATTATTAACAGTTTGTTTTCTAAGTTTTGCTATGTCACGTCATAGGACATGTATATGATTTATTCGTCAACTACTCATGTACTAATAAAAACTTGTAAGACATGTACATGTTAGTTTATAGGCCTGTGTAGAATAATTAACCTCCTAAACCTCCTAAAGTAGCCTACATGGAAAATACATATACTGTACAGTATGCTAATGTAGTTGTTTCATACATAGCTGTTATATGCACACACTACAGTGTACCTTTTGTTTTCAAATTCATTTTTACCTCACAAATGCATTATAAATCCCCACAAAATAATATTCCATATACAGTGTACAGTGTAATTTAAAGATAACAATGACAGATAGTTTATCTTTAACTGCTCTGATGGAATAATTGTGACGAATGTTAATATTAAGAATAACACAGAGTTTAATAAATGTGCATGTTGACAAATGTTGACATTATAGGTTTAGTGCGAACTAAATCATACATCTCTGGTCATGTGATAACAATACAACACGTAGCGCTTTCAATGTTTGTATTATCTAATGAACAGTTTCGATCCACATCCAGTTTAGACAAAACAAAAGTGTAAAAATAAGACAAAACTAACCTCATTTTCTGCGTGACACCAAAGCTTTAAATTTGTGTGAGGAAGTAGCAGCGACGGGGAAGAATCAAAACTGAAAGTAGTCAGTTTACATAAGCATTTCTGGCGAAGCAATCCGATGGGCAGTCTTCTGTGGAACAGGTGAGCATGCGCACAGAATGAAAACCACCAAAACTATTTTAGACGTGCATCCGAAGTATTCACATAATTTATTTTCCAATTATATCCATACAATGTTTGCTTTATTAATCGAAGTTCTAAAGTTATAACTATTAATTAGTGTAACAAAGCATGCTTGACGTTAGCAGTGACTTTTCATATAAAATATTCGTGATGTTAATATTACTAGAATTAATTTTCACATTCTGCACTTTGGTTGTAAACAACAGCCTGAAGTATTTCCTTCTGAATAATGTCAATTCTGAGTGTAACCTACTAGATATGATCCCTTCCACTCAAGTGAAATCATTATTAGCTTCTCCTTCTGACAGGACAGAAGATGATGTGAGTGCATCATATTTGACAATTGATGTTGTGATGGGGAAAGGCAAAACAATATTTTAAATTTATTTTCAACAATAAATGTATACATAAAGTTCCATATTTTCTCTTGGTGTTATAAATATTTTAAACATTCATTATTTTCTTTTAAACAAACCCAGAGCCCAAATGTAAGATTGTTCAAAATAGTGTTAAAATATGTATGGTTTCATTTAACAAGTTATAGTAACAGTATAATTATAGTATATGAAGCTATATTGTATATTCTGACAAATAGAAAGAGAACTTAAAGACAGAACTAAATTATAGTGTTATAAATTATAATATAGTCTTATAAATTACATCTTGTTAATATCTTATAATTGTAAAATTGGTGCAAGTAATTGAAGCAAATGTTATGTTACACACAATATAATGCTGATAAAGTGGGTAACTTAGTGTCATTACTGCATGGACTGTCTGAGAGCACAAAGATTAGTGAGGTACTCATCATTGTCTCCATAACTCAAAGCTTTCTCATAGCACTCAATGGCTTTGCTCTTCTCTCCTTTTTCTTTGTGAATGAACCCTAGTATCCCATAGGCTTCCTCATCCTGTGCGTTTTTATAAATCCGCTTCTCTGCAATCTTTCTTAAACTTCTAGCACTTTTCTGCCCCTCAGGTGAACCTGGGCTCATCTTCAGGCATTCCATGTAGTGCTTGATAGCTAAAACTTCACATCTGTTGCCGTACAACTGGAATTCAGCATAATAAAAATGAACCACATGTAGATTATCATTTTTCTCTTTAGCTGTTTTGAAACTCATCTGAAACATCTCTTCAGCTCGTGGAATCTCACGCCGTTCTCCGTAATGCAGTGCTAGATCACTCATAGCTTTGATAAAGCAGGGTGCATGGGTGGTAGCCATTTCTAAATGGTAGATGATCTGATCACGAATCTGTTGAACCCAAGATGATCTGGTGTGATGATTTCCCTCCTGCAGTAATCGGATTTTATTCATCTCATAGCAGAGAGCTAACTGATGATGTATGAGACTTGAATTAGGTGACTGTTCAAGTGCTTTGCTCAACAGATCAATACCCCTGTCCAGAGATCTTTTATTTCTAAAGAATTTTCCAGCATATCGCAAGACATGTGGGTGATCTGGAGATCTTTCTAAAGCCTCTTCTACCAAGCTTACAGCCTCCCTGTACCTTTTGTATATAGCGAGTTTCATAGCTAAGAAGATCTTAAGAACATCATCATCAGGATTTGTTTCAATGGCTCGTCTCAGTTGCTTGATTGTGGGTGAATTCTCAATCGTGAATTTTCCATATTCTGTTCGATACAGAGCGATGGCATAACCAGCGTTCCACTCACCATCTTCTGGTTCCAAATCTAAAGCCTTCTTGAAACATTCTTTGGCTCTCTCATAATACTTGCAAGAAAATTTAAGGAAGGTCCATCCCTTCTCACCAAGCACCTCTGGAACAGACGAAGACTCTGATGAAATGTTTTCATTTATCTTCTCGACTTTCTGCAGGTAACTTTCACACTCTGTATAGTTCTTCATGTGGTAGTTTATCCAGGCAAGGTTTCCATAGGTGACAATGAGAGCTTTGTGGAATTCCTCCTCATGGCACTCTTTGTAAAGCTTCACAGATGTCATGAGATTGCTAAGTGATTTTTTTTGTAACCCCTGAAGGAACTTTACATATGCTAAAGCAGTGTAAGTTTGTGCAAGTCTTTCTTTTTTCCCAACATCCAACTTGAGCTGTTCATCCAGCCTATTGAGAATACTAGGTAGATCTAAATCATCTTTTATCAGAGCCCAGGTGAAGTGACATTCCAGCTGGTGAAGTTTTGTCCTCAAAGCTGTCTCATAATCCATACTGGAAAATAGGAATAAGAATAATAAGCACTTTAACTTATAATAAGCACTTTAACAAACAATTGTTTGTTCTCTTATTAGTTAATATATAGTAACTAGAGTGTCCTAGAAGGTACAGCAACAAGTTAAAATCCTAAAACTAATTTGGATAGATTACGTACCTCATCTTGGACTGAGTCTGTATAAGAAATGTTCTAGAAGCTGTTTGATATGGAAGCTGGTTCATGTGCTGCTTTAATATTCTTTCCCAAAAATGGGAGGGACAAAATCAAAATGGAAACCTAAACCCTGGCATAAAAGAACAAAGGGAGCTGTTGAGAAATAGAAAAGTTGCAGTGAAGGAATGTGTACAGGTTTCAAATTGATGCTTTCATTTTCAGTTAACATTCTTCAGGTAACAATGAAATTCCTAAAAAGCTTTCTGAGAAATGGATAGAAAAGGCTTTCATTTCTCATGTATATCTTACACCAAGAAGCAATGGCAGTATGCTAAGACGAAAGCACTCTATCAGAGGAATTGTTAAATAATAGAACAGTTCAGGGATTTCTAAAATGTTAAATGTGTATTGCCTCAAAAGCCACTTTATGTCACCTTAATTATGTGCCCAAGGTGAAAATAAAAATGCAATTACAAGTAAAAAGGCCTTCTCTCCCCCGACATCTGAATAAGAAGCATTTAATGACCTTTTTGGTGATATAGGAATGATGAGTTTGATGCAGACTCTGCTGCTCTCTTAGAGGGTCACAAGGAGTTCAGAAAGGTTAAGACGTTGTGTCGAGCCGACAGATGGGGTTCGCTCTTGAGAACCTATCAACTTCTGACTAGTTTAGAAAAGGCCAATGAAATTGGCGACTGAAATTTGCATGCCGGACTCCGCCCCCGGATATCCGGGTATTAAAGGAAGATGGCGTGCTGCATTCATTCACCTTTTGTTCTTCGGAGCCTTGACACTGATCGACTTCGAGACTTCAAACTCTACGCCGAATTACTGCTGGAATCTTACGACGTGGTGCAGCGGACTGTCCCTTCCTGCAGCGACTTCCCCTGGGCGTCTCGGCAGTTCCAGAAGTGTTTGAGTTTTTTTCTCTAAAAGAGTACATTTCTCCAGCGTGGCATGTCCCGCTGTTCTCATGGGTGCAACACACTCATCGAGGAGGGGGACGGACACGATGTCTGCTTCCAGTATGCTGGGGCAGACGTTGTGGATACGTCCTGCCCGCACTGCGGACGGTTGACGATTCAGACGTTGCGTCACGGGTGGCTGTGTTCCCACGGGACTCAGCCACCACCTCGTCTGCTCCCCGTTCCGTGACGGCAGGACTACAGCCCTGCCGTCCACTACGGCAAGCAGCAAGGGTGATATGAGGATTACTGTGAGCGTTAATCCGCCAGCCACTGGCTCACGGACCGTTCGCACCTCGTCTCGCTCGTCTGACCGCTCCCCAGGAGACGGTCCCACCGTCTTGTTCCTCAAACCACGTATTCGGAAACGGTGCGTGATAATGATGAGATGTCCCTTGCAGCATCGGGGGGGTGACATACTGCCATCCGACTCCGGAGATTCCTCGGAGCTCCCTCCCTTGGGGGGTCGAGCCCAGGAAAAAGTGGACTTCGAAATGTCAGCCATGCTTTCCCGGGCCGCCGTGAGCGTTGGGTTGCAGTGCCCGCACTGCCTCTCCCGGCGCTCGCGGCTGGATACATGGTGCCTCGGGTTTGAGCGCGGCTCCATGCCGCGCCCGCCCCCAGTGCCGTGTTTACCGGAAGCTGCCGTTCAGGATGCTCACGCGGAAGCGCATCCTGGCGTCTACCAGATGTCAAGATTGGTTCATGGCAATCGACCTGAAGGACGCTTACTTTCATGTCTCGCTTTCGAGGGCGGGCATATCAGTACAGAGTCCTCCCTTTCAGTCTGTCCCTGAGAGAGGTGTGCGGGTACTAAACTATCTCGACGACTGGCTCATCTGGGCACACTCGCGAGATCTGTTGTGTACACACAGGGACCTAGTGCTCCGGCACAGAGATCGGTTGGGACAACAGGTGAACCGAGAAAAGAGCAAGCTCTCCGCTGTGCAGAGCATCCTCTTTCTGGGTATGGAACTCGACTCTGTCTCCGTGTTGAACTGACTGAAACACTTCAGGCAGTCAGCGGTCCCCCTGAAACAATTTCAGAGGCTCCTGGGCACATGGCATCCTCGGTGGGGGTGGTCCCCCTCGGGTTGATGCACATGCGACCGCTCCAACACTGGCTAAAGAGTCGGGTTCCCTGGAGAGCGTGGCACACCGGCAGCATGCGTATGGTCATCATGCCTCTCTGCTGACGCACCCTAACCCCCTCGTCTTCAATGACCTTTTTGGCGGACAGGGTCCCCCTAGGGCAGGTCTCAAGGCACGTTGTGGGACGATGGATGCCTCCCTGCAGGGTTGGGGTGCCGTGTGCAACGGGCACGGAGTGTCGGGGCGGTGGACGTGCCCCCCTGCCTGCGTTGGCATATCAACTGCCTAGAGTTGTTGGCTGTGCTACTTGCACTGAAGAGGCTGCAGCCTCTCGTGCAGGGCAAGCACGTTCTGGTCCGGTCGGACAGCACAACTGCCGTGGCGTATATCAATCGACAGGGTGGCATTCGCTCTGTTGGACCTGTTTGCCTCCCCGGACTCCTCCCATTGCCCGCTTTGGTACTCCCTGACCGAGGGACCCCTCGGCACGGATACCCTAGCGCACAGCTGGCCGCGGGGTAAGCGGAAGTACGCCTTCCCCCCAGAGAGGACCTGCTTTCCCAGGGGAAGGGGCACGTTATGGCATCCCAGGCAGACCCCTGGAACTTCCATGTCTGGACGGGACGAAGAGATCCTGAGTGGCCCACCCCCGGTGGTTGGGACATCACTCAGGCTAGGGCCTCGGCCACTAGGTGGCTATACGCCCATAAGTGGTGCCTCTTCTCATCCTGGTGATCTTCTCAAAGAGAAGACCCGCGGAGTTGCTCGATCGGGAACGTGCTGTCCCTACCTCAAGAGAGACTGGAGAGTAACCTCTACCCCCTCCACACTGGGAGTGTATGTAGCCGCTACGGCCGCTCATCACGACCCAGTTGCTGGGAAGCCTCTGGGACAGCATGACCTGGTCATTAGGTTCCTAAGGGGTGCGAGAAGGCTACCGCCTCATCCGCGCTCCGTACCCTCTTGCGACCTAGGTGGCGGGCCTCAAGAGGCCCCCCCCCTTCGAGCCCCTCGGAGCTGCCGCTCTTTCTCACCTCACGATAAAGATGGCTCTCCTGATGGCGCTCACCTCCAAGAGGGTAGGAGACCTACAAGCACCCTCCGTGTCCACAGATTGCCTAGAACTCGGGCCCGGTGATTCTCACGCTATCCTGAGACCCCGGCCCGGCTACGTGCCCAAAGTTCCCTCCACTCCCCTTAAAGACTAGGTGGTGAACCTGCAGGCGCTCCCCACCGGGGTGGAAGACCCAACCCCATCCGTGTTGTGTCCAGTACGCGCACTGCGCCTCTACTTGGACCGCACGCAAAGCTTCAGAAGCTCTGAGCAGCTCTTTGTCTGTTTTGTAGGTCAGCAGAAGGGGAGGGCTGTCTCCAAACAGAGGCTCGCGCACTGGATCGTGGATGCCGTTGCTACGGCATATCGATCTCAAGATCGCCCCTGCCCGTTAGGAGTGAGGCACACTCCTCATGGGCACTGGCTCAGGGCGCTTCTCTGGCAGACATCTGCAGAGCTGCAGGTTGGGCTACGCCCAACACCTTCGCGAGGTTCTAATACCTACTAGAACCGGTGTCAGCCCGTGTCCTGCAGGACGGGCAGCCGGTAGGGCGTATGCCTGCGAAAGCCCTTCCCCCTTCCTCTAGAGGGATCAGCGCCTATTCATGCCTCCCTTCTTTCCCCACTGGGTAAAGAACAGGCATTCCATCCATCACTAAGCACCTTCCTGGGGGCAGGCTGGGCAGAGCAGCCCTGCCCCCTTAGGCCGGGGAACAGTTGAGGTATCTACCACATAGCTCTAACTGGACCTAGTGCTCCAGACGTGGTTACAGATGTAACCTCGGTTCCCTGATGGAGGGATCTGATGGAGGGTGGCCGCCAGCCGCAGCGGTTGAGGGATGCTCAGGCTCCTCAGACCAAAAGGTGAATGAATGCAGCACGCCGTCTCCCTTTTATACCCGGATATCCGGGGGCGGAGTCCGGCATGCAAGTTTCATTCGCCAATTTCATTGGCCTTTTCTAAACTTGTCAGAAGTTGATAGGTTCTCAAGAGCGAACCCCATCTGTCGGCTCGACACAACGTCTCGTTCCCTCCATCAGGGAACTGAGGTTACATCCATAACCAAGACGTTTTCCACGGTCTATGTTGGTATAATAGCACCTGACAAATGTGTTTCTAGTCAGATGAAGTTAGAATGACTAAATTGGACGAAGATAGACAGAGATAGAGTGAACTCTAGACAGAGTTCTAGACAGAGTTAGAATGGGCATCTGAACCCAACTGTGATTTTCTCTCTACAATAAACTTTGCTCATTTTATTATAACATCACTTTGTCTCCTGCCTGCTTTTCTTCCCCTCTGACATCCGTGTCTGCAGGATAGTTAGATCTATCCGTTTTGGTGTATGAACAAGATGGAACACTACTAGGCTATCAGTTTGGATCAATAACTAGATAGTATAATCTATCAGATCTATCATACCAAGTGATGACATCTGACTTGTAAAATCTTTGGTAAACTATTTGTCTTTGGAAAAACTATTTTTTTTCATCCTGAAGTTGACATTTGCAAGGAATTGCCCATAACCATGATGGCCAACCAAAGAATGTTGGATTATATTCAACTCAGTACGTCCCAATAAGTCTAAAGAGAGAATTCTGCTGTTTTAGGCCAAAGGATTCAAAGTTATAACCAGTTGCGAATTTTTCAGGACCAATAGATGGATCTGTGTCTAGTCTACAATGACATATATGTTTTGTATCAATATGCCAAAGTGTTGGCAAGAGACGGCCTCAAGTCCATTTTGATGAACAAAATATATCAATTGTATCTATGAAACCTATTTTGGCCAATAAAAAAAAGCTTTTGATCACTTTTTTGATGTGACTGTCCATGCTTGTAACAAAATAACATAATTTTATGCAAATCATACAAATGGTAGTAGTTTGAAATAATCTGCCTTCTTTTCCTTTCAGTTGTTATTCTTTTTAGTACGCATTTCAAAATAAACTTAATTTCCTTTGTATTATACATTCTTAAGCACTTGTGATTTTAACTAATTTACTTTCTAAAGAACTCATTCATTAAGTATCGTTTTTCTTTGTGAATCATTTCTATGTAACGCACTTTGAATTACCTTTGTGTATGAAATGCGCTATATAAATAAAAGTTGCCTTGCAATGCCCAAACGTGAGAGAATCGTTGATGGCAGAAAAAAGTATAGACAGAAATGCAAAGCAGAGATAAACATTTTGTAGAGTATGAATCAAGAATTCCTCATAAATGAGACTTAAACAAGAATTGTATGCATTTTTTATCATCCGTTGTGAAATTAGTAAAATTTGAAATAATGTAATGTTTGTGAAAATAGTGCCAAATTATAAAAACTGAAGACAAGAGCTATTGTTACAACTGCAATAAGACTACCAAAAGAGTAACAAATGTTTTAAATTTACTAACTACTAAGACGTACTACGTAAAAGTAAGTGTAGCACATGTGGTATGTAAGGACAGTAACATTTCTAAATATTGCTTCAAAACAACTTTTTGTGTATTTTTAAGATTGGGACATCAACAAATTAATTAACAGATGAAAAAACTGACACAAAACCAGAACTTACAATGTCACCAAAGAGCAAAACAACAAACATATAGCTGTAAAATCACCAGTGCTGGTCAGCAACTCATTGACACTCCACAAATCAGTGTCACTGTTCAATATGTAGGTGGTTGTTCAAAGGTACACTAAACATTATTATTAAACGTTTTTTAATATGGATGAGCTTGGGCTAAAATTTTATGATTTTGGATAGGTGGGGTCAATGTGGTCTGTAAAAATCAAAATTTGTTTTTGCTCGGTTAATGAAAACAGCAATATTATGATCTAGTTAGATCTGTTTCAGGAATTAATTTACAGTTTACCAATCCTAAATCTGAACGGTGGCATGAAAAATGCACATTGCATTGAAAGAGAGTTACATTTTAATAGTTTCTGGCTTCAGGACAAATAATTATATTTCCTTTATTTGCTGTTATAAATGCCATAAAAACTGCTTATACAGACTACTACTATAGAACAATAAATAATCAGACTTTCATGGATAATGTAAAAAGTGTTGTGTTGACACACACGAACACAGGTTGTGCCGTAAATCTTGTAACCAAATTACATTTAGAAGTTTGTATGTACATTCCATGGAAACAGGTTTTCTGATTGACACTTTAAACAACTTTATTTCCTCCTTTCTAAGAAAAACTAACCTAAATCAAGATGCTTTATTTAGTAAAATACAGCTGAGCTACAGCATAGCAATCTTATATTTAGCTCATAGGGACTGCATGCACATTTTGTGCCAAATATTGGTGCCAATGTATAAAAATAAACATACGAACGCAATCGCTAAAATACTAGATGTGTAATAAAATAAATAGAGACATTAAGATGAAGAAGGTTTTGGATGTAAATACTTGTTTTTTTATTAAATCAAAGCAAACATACATCAACCCTAAAACACGGCTCGAACAATGAGAAAACTTAGCACAGCTGATCTTACCAGCATTAAAGCGAGACATTTTGGATAAATTAGTGAGGAAAATAAGACAATTGAACTCAAAACCATGAACAGGTCAAAACTTAAGAATTAGATTTTTGTACAAAATCAAATAACTATTTAAAACAAAGGCCATTTGAACAATTAAACTAAAAATCCCAAAGAAGTAAACATGCAACTAATTATAACTAAGAAGTGGTAAAGTAAGAAAATATAGCTGAAAATGAACATTATGAAAAAGTTCAAATGAGAAACTTTACTTAATAAAATAAATACAAATCCGTAGCCTTACCATGTCTGTGTTATCACTTTCTGTAGCTTATGTCAGAAAATGAAAAAGCTGTCCTACATTTACTGGTTAGCAGTTGAAATGCCAACCATCGGATTCATTTGTTAGGTTTAGTAAAACATGTAATGAAACTAACAAACGTCACTGACATATCAAATTACTCTAAACAAAAAGTACATGTCATTTGTAAATATTCACAAAACAGTGACAAACAAAAACAACTTCTAAAAAAACTTAAGTGTAAATGCCTGACAACTTTGTACTGACTAAACGCAAATGTTGAAACCATACAAAAGGTTTACAAAAGGAGAACAACTTAAGATATGTAAAAATGTTCTTGACATTGACATGGGGAGGATACAAACTCGTGTAGTAAAACAGGTATGTTTGTATGTCAAAAGTTTTGAGCAAAACTGTTGATAGTGAGAGATCCACGTTGCGTATTTGAGGGTATAGTATAAGGATTACATCACAAACTCTTTTCTTAAAGCATATCTATTTAATGGGACAACATGGTAACACAAAACATGTATTCATCCTTCAAGTAATTAGCTTTTTATCAACTGATTCATTTACTGAAGCACTGGTTTATAGAGATGTTAATAGTGTATCTATATGACTAAACCCATCCTTACCTTAAGTAACACGTAAGATTTGGGTTGGGTAGTGCCCATGGACTTCCCATACACCACGGAAAGACATAAGGTGAAGGTAAATTAAAATGCTACTGATATGCTGTACTTTGCCAGTACTTGTAGAGCAATCAAGAAAAGAAGATGAAAAGACCAAAACATTTGTCCAAATTAGATAAAACTAGGCTAAAAACTAGAGGTAACATCCAATCTTTTAAATGAAGAACTTTCTAAAAGCTGAAACCAGAGCACACCTATCTCGGTAGCTCTATATGTTTTTTAAACATTTAAAACCCCATTTACAGCGTTTCACAAGACACATTGTCTGCATAAGTTGCCTATTTTCCTGCATGCTATAGCCAGTTTTAGTTTATTTGTACGTTTGTTAGAACTTTAAATCTAGTTCAGTTGGTTTCTGTCAGAAAAGTAATTATATCCAATACATGTTGTGAGTGAAAAGCATGCAACATAAGAAAAGGATGACAATTATATAAAACATACCCTGTTGATTCAACTTATACTTTGTTCGTGTAAAGTTTAGATCTGAAGCAAACCGCTAAAAAAAAACATTTAACCATTTGTTTAAGACTTACAAATATACTGTATGCCCTTAAAACAATGTGAAATGGAAACACTATCTGTTTAGACTTCTTTGCTATCAGATGTACAACACGAAATAATGGCGATAAAGAGGTTTGAAACGAACAAGAAACAGTTACTATAGTCTCAGTCTGATGCAGTCTCATGAGTTAAGCTGTGAAAAGTGGATGTGGGTGTGTTTGAGTCCCCCAAAAATTCTTCGACCTATTACCATAAACACATCCTTAGCTACAACTCTTTCAACAGAAGCTACATTTAAAGCCCCACTGTTGTGACTCAGTCTTTACTCAACAGGATGCGAAGAAGTTTTTTGACTATTCTACATTTTTTAAAGAATACAGTAATAGATCTTGAATTTTGAAAGGAGTGCTAAACAATTGTATTTAAAACCAGGGTTAGAACTATAAGGGATAGCACCATCCTTCTTGTAGATCTTTAGATATCATCTGAAACTTAACCTTTATTAAATAAAAGTGTAGAATTATGACTATTGAAGATGAAGATATTATAGTTTTTTTGTTATTCCTGGTTTTAAAAGTTTAACCCTAAACCAGATGTAGTACATGTTTGATTTTTTTATGCCAAAATGATCAAAAAGAGTCACTAACACAAACATTAAAGATTTTCTGTCACAGCAGATCGTAGACACACAGACATCTCCAGAAAATCAGTCAGGATGAAAACCCAAACCTTTTTTTTGATTCATTGTCTTAAGACTATACCATTTGTTAGAAATACACCCCTTAGATTTCAGAATCAGAATCTGCCTACAGAAAGGAGGTTGCTCAGCTGGCTGCCTGGTGTAGTCAAAACAACCTAGAGCTGAATGCATTCAAGACAGTGGAGATGATAGTGGATTTCAGAAGGAACCCTCCATCACTTCCTCCCCTCACCATCCTGGACAGCACTGTGGATACTGTGGAGTCATTCAGGTTCCTGGGCTCCACCATCTCTCAGGACCTGAAGTGGGAGTCCCACATAGACTCCATTGTAAAGAAGGCCCAGCAGAGGTTATACTTCCTCCGTCAATTGAGGAAGTTCAACCTACCACAGGAGCTACTGACCCAGTTCTACTCAGTGGTCATCGAATCTGTTCTGTGCACTTCAATTACTGTTTGGTATGGCTCGGCCACCAAATCAGACCTACGAAGACTACAACGGACAGTTCGTAGTGCTGAGAAAATTATTGGTGCTCCTCTGCCCACACTTCAGGACCTGTACGATTCCAGAGTGAAAAACAGGGCAAGAAAAATCATCATTGACTCCACACACCCAGCACACAAACTCTTTGATCTGCTGCCCTCTGGCCGGCGCTTTAGAGCACCAAACACCAGGACTTCCAGACACAGAAGCAGCTTCTTCCCCCAGGCAATCTCCCTCCTAAACAGATAACTGCTCCTTAAGAGCAATATTCCACTTCCACTACTCCTATAGTGTGCACTACTGTGCCTTATTATATCTACATCTTATGTATACATGTATATAACACTACCTCTACTTACTAAATTATCCATTTGCACAAGTGTACATACAATCTGTTAATATGTTTATTCTACTATATACTACCCTGTACAATGTCTCTTATATGTTATTATCCCCCATTTTCTGTAAAATAGTCTTTATTTTATATATGCACAATTTAGAATCTTTTAGACTGTAAATCGTATTATATTGTATTGTCATTGTGTTGAATGTCTGTACTAGAAGCTTCCAACACCAAAGAAAATTCCTTGTGTGTGCAAGCACACACAAGGAACAGTGTAGGCCACTTGGAAGTTGGAACAAAGAAACAAAATAAGTCCTCTGTAACATCGTAACATCTCACATATCCCACTGGCTCATTATTCTCATTATGCACATGGTCAAAACTTTTCCTCACCTCAGACTTTGCTTTAGTTGCTGGTGCAACCAAAACGTAATCGCCAGAGGCAAGCCTCCTTTTCACCTCCTCAGCATCCTTTTTCGCATCTTTCTTGCGCTAATCGGAACGCATCACATGACCGCGCGAGCCCGGCCCGAGCCCGTGTAAAATGATAGAAATTAAGCCCGAACCCGACTGAAACCGTCGAGTCACGTCGGGTCCATCGGGTTCGGGCAAAGATCTTCAGCTCTACAGAGGAGTCCCCAACAACAGCCATAAAACATAAATGTCATCAAGATTGACAGGCTATAAAAGTCACCATTTGAGTGACTGGTTGACAGACCTTTGACAGGTGGGGTCATAAGTCAATCAAACTTTTGACACAAGGTATATGATTATACTACTAATGCATATCAGTATTTTTACTTTGGGTGCCTCTGAAAAACATTTCATGCATGTAGAATGAACACTTGAGTGACTCCAAGCTGCTGTATTAAGACATTTTAAGTATTCTTTTGATGTTTATCATTTATCATCATACAGTAATGTCAACAATAAGTGAGTTTTATTTGTGTATATGTTTTTTTTTTTGTGGACCACAAAATTACAAAATGTAACCTGTAACTCAAGCTCCAGTTGGAGTAATATTTTTTTATGTCAATAGAGGGCAGTGCTGCATTCTGTACTTGTAAACAGCATAAGAAGCTCTTTTTCAATATAATACAAAGTTGCCATTTTGCAAATTTGCTCCTGTTCATTTTTATATGAAATTATTTAGTGCAATACGTTGACGATTTATTTAGATGACAAAAAGTTCTTGACAGTAGCGGAAATGGCCATACTAAACGTATTAAGGTGATAAAATATATTACACTATACTGCCAAAGATTTGTAGTTTAGTCTGAATATTATGCCTATATTTTTATTTATAATACATTTGACTTGCATCATTAATTTGACTGCAAGCATTACACATATATTGATCACAAGACTTGACTTAAATATGACATACATTATCAATGTTGATGTGACTTTCATCTTGAAAAGTATTTTAACAAAAATCTTGTAACATCCTAGTTAAAATGTTTAATGTTCTTAACAAATTGTGAATACATGAATACTTCAAAAACATTAAAGTATGTGTTGAAATTCAATCAAACCATTTTATTCTCTGATCCACAATCAGTGGATTTCTGAAAAATTAATTTTGAGCAAATGCACTTCCTAATGCTAGCTTCCATTTTTGTTTACATCCAAATATGAAACCAATGTGAAATACATTACAGTTTTTGTATCTGTTTAGTTTGCGTAATACAGTATATAATATATAATTCTTTATAAACATAATGGAATTACTTTAACAAAGTTAATGTTTAGACAACATAAAGTAAATATATCTGTTTTTATTAGAAATCCTTCAATTTCTGAATAAAGATGTCAAGAAATGATATTCTCCATAGCTCCTTCGAAACAGTATGTATTGTAAAGGGCAGGGCAAGGCTGATAGAAAGCTAAGTTGGCATGTGATGAAAACATTGCAGAGAGCTTGCCTTACCCTCAGCCTACACCTGTAAGCTCAGGGCACCAGAACAATGCATGTGTGATTCCAGAACATGCTCACAGTCCTCTGCAGTGGATTAATTCCCATCTGTTACCTGCTTAACAAACTCCAATATCCCTAAAGCCATTGTGTCATGTCCGTTTCTAGATAAACGCTTGTTAGCAATCTTTGTCAGATTCTTAGCACTTTTCTTCCCAACTTTTGTATCAGGGAGAGGTGGGTAGAGTAGCCTAAATCTTTACTCAAGTAAAAGTACAAGTAACTAGAGAAATTGTTACTCAAGTAAAAGTCACTATTTTAAAAATCACTTGAGTAGAAGTAAAAAAAAAATGCAATGAAAAAACTACTCAAGTAGCTAGTTACTTTGTATCTGATTATATAGGCCTACTACATTAAATTAATATTAACTCCAATATTTTAATATTACATTTTAATCAATATTTTTAATTATCATAAGCAGATATCTTTGCAATATACTAGAGAGACTAAAGAATAGACAAACACAGAATAGACAAGCATTTCTGTAAATTTCATCTAGTCCTGATGTCAATGTAGTTTACACAACTTAATTAGAATAATAGACCATGTCAATGTATTATTAACAGTTTGTTTTCTAAGTTTTGCTATGTCACACCACAGGACACATGTACGAATTAGTCATCAACTACCCAAGTAGGCCTAATAATAACCTGTAAAACATTTACATATTAGTGTAGTAGGCCTATGTGTCACGCTCGGAAGAACTGGACTCAAGAGCAGATTCAATTTAGCAACAGTTTTAATAGATCAGCAAAACAAGACACGAAAAACAATAATAACTGAGCCGAGCTCAGAGAAACCCAAGGATGAGGCAGGGGCGAGGTCAAGCAGGCGCGTGGTCAGTCGAGGTGCGTACAGTGTCCAAAGGGGAAATCCAGAGAGTAATCAGACTGGCGAGGGTCGATCGAGGCGCGAACAAAATCCTAGAGGGAAAAGGCAAGCTCGTAATCCCAACTGGTGAAGAAGGCTGAAAGGAGGGTCCAGTCCCGAGCAGCAGATCAGTCCCGGGAACAAACTCCAAACAAAAGACACACAAGGTAACGAAGACTAGAAGAAAACAAGATTAGTATAACTCTGAAGACTGGAAGGTGGCAAGAGCAGGGTAAACCATACAAAGCAACAGCAACGAAGGAAAGAAAGAAAAAGAGAGGAATATAAAGGGGATAGATGACGAGTAAAAATAAGAAACAGGTGTGCGCTGCTGAGCCGCTCGGCTGATTGCCAAGCCGCGTCAGCTGCGCAACATAGAAGAGTAGTGATGAGGAAAAAGCAAGACAGTGAAAAGGAGGATCAAACTCGGGACCTGACACTATGTTGAATGATGCATCCTCCTAAATTACATGGAAAATACAGTACATACATTTGCTAATGTAGATGTTAATGTTAAGAATAACACAGAGTTTAATAAATGTGCATATTGACAAATGCTGACATAATTGGTTTAGTGCCAAGTAAATCATAAATCTCTGGTCATGCGATCATATAACAATACACAGCACTTTCAATTGTTTGGTTTATCTAATATATAGTTTCGATCTACGTCCAGCTTAGAAAAAACAAAATTGGGAAAAGAAGACAAAAATTAACCTCACTTTCTGCGTGAAAACCAAACCTTTACATTTGTGTGAGGAAGTAGCAGCGTGCCAGCGACGTGGAAGAATCAAAACCGAAAGTACCATCAGTCAGTTTACATAAGGATCTCTGGAGAAGCAATCCGATGGGCAGTCTTTTGTGGAACAGGTGAGCATGCACACAGAATGAATACCACAAACAATATCTTAGATGTGCATCCGAAGTATTCACATCTTTTATTTTCCAATTATATCCATACAATGCGTTACGCCCCATGGCTCGAAAAGGGCATAACAAAAACGGGGACACACAAGAAAGTGTAAATAATGTAAGAAATTTATTAACAGAATACAACTATACACAGGAAAAACAATGTAGCCTGTGATAGTCAGGAATCAGTGGTGTAAAGTTAAGTGTATGCATGAGAATGTAATGAACCATGGCAATGTTGGATGTATTAAATAAACAGAACCAAAACAAAACCAAGTCCAAAGTGCTGCGTCCTGATCGATGGCCACATTGCCTTTTAAAAAGGCAAGACCGGAAATCAACAGCAGGTGTCCTCAATTAACCCATCGGGGAACAATCAGTTGGAGAACCGGTGCTGGGATAAACTGGCTTCAACTGGGTATTTAAACTGCTGTCTAGACGAGTAACGTACACAGAAAATGGAGATTTACATGTATAGCTGGACTTCATATCTATTATTGGACTTTATATTATTTAAGTCTATTTGATATATTATGTTTATGCAGTCATGGAAACAGGAGAAGCTAGCAGAGACTGTTAGCTGCGTGAATTGAGAAGCCAGATCGTCCACTCTCCGGTGTCTCGGCTGAAGCGGTCTCAAGGAGTCACACCGACACACCCTAATCTACAATATCCTGCTATCGGCCAAACGAATGCTATTACAGATGCCCGCAGCTGCTTTTCCTTTAGGATTTGGATTTCGCTTTCGGGCTGCTTCCGATTTCTTTCTGTCATATGAATAACTTGCTATAAAAGAACTAACATCGAAGAAGTCATGCGGGGTTCCTGTGTCAAAGACTGCTAGCTGACGAGTCGAGCGGTTGGCAACACTGGGTTGAGACTGAAGCTAGGATGGCAGGAAGTGGAATGTCCGGAAGTGATCTAGACATGGAGGATGTGTATGATGGCGGGGGAAATGTAGTAAACAAGAATAGTAAATGGACATTAGTAGAAAAAAGGAAAAGAAGGAAAGAATGGACAACATCGGGAACGGAAAGCGAGAGAGAAGATAGTCAATCTATAAGAGAGAAGGAGGTTTATAAGGTGATGGTAAAGTTTATGCCAAAAGAAGTAAATGTCTTAAATCCGTTAAAACGGTCGGAGTCATTGAGAGTGGAAAAATCCTACGAGAAGGTAGATTGATTGTCTTTTGTAAGGATAGTAAGCAACAAAAGGCTGCTTTAGGAATTAAAACTTTACTTGGACAAAAAGTGATGTGTAGTATTGTGGAGAGAAGGAAATGGTTGAGAGGGGTAATTACAGGTATTCCTGTTGACATTTCTGATGATGTAATCAAGACAAATATTAAGGGAGCAGCGGTTATAGAAGCAAAAAGGCTGAAATACACTCGAAACAATGAGAGATTAGATAGCCTATCGGTACTATTACATTTTGATGAGGAGAGAATGCCAGAGAGAGTATTCATATAGGAGCAATGAGTTATGCAGTGCGATAGTATATTCCTCCTCCTTTGAGATGTTATAAATGTCAAAAATATGGACATGTGGCAGCAGTGTGACAAGGAAAACAGCGTTGTGCGAGATGTGGAGGGGAACATAAATATGGAGAATGCGAGGAAGGTGTAAAACCTAAATGCTGCAATTGCGGGGGAGAGCATAGTGCCGGGTATGGAGGATGTCAGGTGAGCAAAAATGCTGCTATGGTGCAAAATGTGAAGATATCAGAAGGGATATCATATCCAGAGGCAATTAAGCGAGTTAAGGAGACAGATAAGGTAGCAGAAGAGAGAGTTGATACTCCAAGGATCAGGAAAGAAGCAAACCAAAGGAATGTGAAATAATTTCATACAAACTGGCATTTGTCACTTTCATTGCAGAGGTAGTGAATTGTTCGGCTCAGAAAGATAGTAGGACGGAAAGAATTAAGATTATAATAAGAGCAGCAGATAAATATCTAAAAATTGAGGGAATGACAGTAGATCAGATCAATGAGAAACGTCTTGGTTACGGATGTAACCTCAGTTCCCTGATGGAGGGAACGAGACGTTGTGTCGAGCCGACAGATGGGGTTCGTCCCTGAGAACCAGTCGCTTCCGACTTCTTAGAAAAGGCCAATGAAAATTGGCGAATGAAATTTGCATGCCGGACTCCGCCCCCGGATATCCGGGTATAAAAGGGAGACGGCGTGCCTCATTCATTCACATTAGTTCTGAGGAGCCTGAGACCTCTCACGACTGCTGCAGTGGGCAGCACGTGTTGTGGCAAGAAGGACACAACGTCTCGTTCCCTCCATCAGGGAACTGAGGTTACATCCGTAACCAAGATGTTCCCTTTCTGTCGGTCTCTCGACGTTGTGTCGAGCCGACAGATAGGGTTCCTATGGAAAACGCCACAACACTGTGCCATGTCAAAATCTCTAGCGAAGCGACAGTGACTGGCCTGGGCGTGTCAGCCGTGAGCACTACCGCGAAATTGTAACCTACCAGTGGGTAGGTAGGGGGTCCCAGAGCTTTACTTGAAAGGTGGGAAGGCCCCTGCCTTCGGCCTCACAGGCGGCGGCCTTGTTTCTCTAACAGCGAGAAGCCGCCTGGTACCGTAAGGCCACTGGGTAAGCGTTACTTCCTCAAGCGGGGGATGCGCTACAGAGACCACTTCCTACCGGAGGGAGGAGTTTAGTGGAGATACCAACATGGTCTCACCATCAGGGGAGAACTCATGGGAAGAATGTGCGGACTGAAGGAGTTAACCGTGAGGTGGAGGTCCACCTAGGGAAGGTCATGGGTTACCAAGGTGGGAACCAATCATGAAGATACATCAGACGGAACCGCCCTGCTGGGGGGTTACAACGTCCGGTAGCACTAGGTCTGGGTAGAGCTATGTTGTGGATAACTCAGTTGGTTCCCGGCCTAAGGGGCAGGGCTGCTCTGCCCAGCCCGCCCGCAGGAGGTGCTTGCTTAGTGATGGATGGAGTGCCTGTTCTTCACCCAGTGGGGGAAGAAGGGAGGCTAGTTAGTACGCTGACCCCCTTAGGAGAAAGGGGAGAAGGTACTGTCATAGGCGTACACCCTACTGGTGATGCCTGATGCCTGCAAGACTCGAGCCGATACCGGTTTTACGTGAAGGTGATGGGTGTAGCCCAACCCGCAGCTCTGCAGATGTTTGCCAGAGAGGCGCCTCGAGCCAGTGCCCATGTGGAGGCTGTACTCCGTGTGGAGAGAGCTCTCACCCAGTGGGCTCAGGCGATCTTAGGACAGGTACTCCATAGTGACGGCGTCCATGATCCAGTGCGCCAATCTCTGTTTGAGACAGCCCTCCCTGCTGATCTCCAAACAGACAAAGAGCTGCTCTGAGCTCCTGTGGCTCTGCGTGCGGTCCAAGCAATGCGCGTACTGGACACAACACGGATGGGGTTGGGTCTTCCTCCCCGGTGGGGAGCACCTATAAGTTCACCACCTGGTGTAGGGGGAGTGGTGGGAACTTTGGGCACGTAGCCGGGCCGGGGTCTCAGGATTGCGTGAGAATCACCGGGCCCGAGTTCCAGGCAATCTGTGGACACGGAGAATGCTTTTAGGTCCGCTACCCTCTTGAGCGCCATCCGGAGAGCCGTCTTCATCATGAGGTGAGAAAGAGCGGCATCTCCGAGGGGCTCCAGAACCGCATCAAGGTTGCAAGAGGGTACGGAGCGCGGGTGAGGCGGTAGCCTTCCCGCACCCCTTAGGAACCAATTGATCAGGTTGTGCTGTCCTAGAGACTTACCAGCAGCTGGGTCGTGATGAGCGGCAATAGCGGCTACATACACGTTCAGTGTGGAAGGGGAGAGATTACTCTCGAGTCTCTGGAAGGAAAGCACGTACCCGATCGAGCAACTCCGCGGGTCTTCTCTCCGAGAAGAGCACCAGGATGAGAAGAGGCACCACTTATAGACGTATAGTCGCCTAGTGGCCAGGGCCCTAGCCTGAGCAGTGGTCTTAACCCGCTGCAGGGGGTAGGCCAATCAGGATCTCCTCGTTCCGTCCAGGGGCCAGACATGGAGGTTCCAGAGGTCTGGCCCGGGATGCCATAACGTGCCCTTCCCCTGGGAAAGCAGGTCCTTCGTCAGGGGAATCGGCCAGAAGGGAGCTGTCGTCAAGAGCATTAGCTCCGAGAACCAAGTCCGGTTGGGCCAGTATGGCGCAACTAGCACACTTGATGCTCCTCTTCCCTTACCTTGCACAGGGTCTGTGCAATGAGGCTCACTGGGGGGAAGGCGTACTTCCGCTTGTCCCATGGCCAGCTGTGCGCTAGAGCATCCGTGCCGAGGGGGGCCTCGGATGGGAGTACCCTAGTGGGCAATGGGTGGTGTCCAGGGAGGCGAACAGGTCTACCTGAGCCCGCCCGAACTGTACCCAATGAGCTGGACTGCGCGGGGGTGGAGTTGCCACTCTCCCCGAGGCGTCAACTGATGAGAGAGCGCATCGGCTGTCTGGTTCAGGTCGCCTGGGATATGTGTGGCTCGCAGGGATCTGCTCACCTGCGGACTCCACAGGAAGAGGCGTCGGGCTAGTCGTGTTAGCTGCCGTGAGCGAATGCCACCCTGGCGGTTTATATACGCTACGGCAGTTGTGCTGTCCGATCGGACCAGCATGTGCTTGTCCTGCACGAGAGGTTGTACCCCCTTCAGTGCGGGTAGCACATGCAACAACTCTAGGCAGTTGATATGCCTGCGCAGGCGGGGGCCCGTCCATCGCCCCGACACTGCGTGCCTGTTGCACACGGCACCCCAACCCTGCAGGGAGGCATCTGTCGTCACCATGACGCGTCTCGACCTGCCCGAGAGGGATACCCGTCCGTAGAAAGGTCATTGAAGACCAAGGGGTTAGGGTGTGTCGGCAGAGAGGCGTAATCACCATCCGCCTGCTGCCGGTGTGCCACGCTCTCCAGGGAACTCGACTCTGTAGCCAGTGTTGGAGCGGTCTCATGTGCATCAACCCGAGGGGTATCACCACTGTTGAGGATGCCATGTGCCCAGGAGCCTCTTGTGCCCGCTGACTGCTTGAAATATTCCAGGCAGTTCAACACTGACGGAACGCAGTTGCGCTGTAATGGAGACAGAGTTGAGTTCCATACCAGAAAGAGGTTGCTCTGCACCGGGGAGAGCTTGCTCTTTTCTCGGTTGCCCTGTGGTCCCAATCGATCTAGGTGCCGAAGCACTAGGTCCCTGTGTGTGTACATAACAGGTCTCGCGAGTGTGTCAAATTAGCCAGTCGTCGAGATAGTTTAGTACCCGCACACCTCTCTCCCTGAGGGGAGTGAGGGCGGCTTCCACGATCTTCGTGAAGACTCGTGGGGACAGGGACAAACCGAAAGGGGAGGACTCTGTACTAATATGCCTGACCCTCGAAAGCGAACCGTAGGAACGGGTGATGACGAGGGAGAATTGAGACATGAGAGTAAGCGTCCTTCAGGTCGATTGCCATGAATCCATCTTGACATCTAATAGATGCCAGGATGCGCTTCTGCATGAGCATCCTGAACGGCAGCTTGAGTAGGTGCCTTTTCAGGGTACGCAGATCTAGCGACCCCCACTTTTTTGGGGACGATGAAGTACGGGCTGTAAAACCGACGAGCATGATCGCTTCCTCACCAGAGGGGTGGCGACCTCGGCCCGAAGCACGGGAGCATCCTTGCCTCTGCTGAGGTCAAGAGGATGCCCCGAAACTTGGGCAGGCGTCTGGGGAGTTGGATCGCGTTGCCGAGACGGACCGTATCCCATAGTCAAAGACACTCTTAACTCCATGGGCATTAGTCAACATGTGTCAGGACCCACTCACCTTCGTAATCATACTTTAGATTTAATACTATCTTACGGTATAAATGTGGACGACGTTAAAATCCTTCAGCAGAGCGAAGACATTTCGGATCATTATATGGTATTATGTTTGCTTCACTTGCCTACGGCTGCAAATAAAACTCATTGTTACAAATATGGTAGAACAATAACTTCAACTACCAAAGATGCGTTTCTCGATAATCTGCCCGAATTGTCTCAAATCATGAGAAATAACGTTGAAGATCTTGACATTACCACTGAAAATTTTAATTCCACCTTCTCGGTAACGCTTGACAAAGTTGCTCCACTACGTTTAAAGAAGATTAAAAATGGCAGCCCCACACCGTGGTATAATGAACACACTCAGGCTCTAAAGAAAGCGGCCCGAAAAATGGAGCGCAACTTTAAGAAAACTAAATTGGAGGTATTTCGTACAGCATGGAAGGATAGTATTCGAAAATACAGGAAAGCCCTAATAACTTCTAGATCCGCCTACTTTTCATCACTAATAGAAGAAAACCAGCACAACCCTAGGTTTTTATTTAACACGGTGGCTAAATTAACAAAAAATAAATCGTCAGTGACTTCTGATCCTGTATATCAGCATAGCAGTGATGAATTTATGAACTACTTCACATATAAAATCCAAGATATTAGAGAAAAAATTATAACAATGCAATCAGAAGTGAAACCCGCTGAACAAACTAACTACAGCGCCCTTAAGGAGAAAATGCAATTATTTTATACCGTAGATCAAGATGAGCTGTCTAAAATTATTAGATCATCTAAATCAACAACATGCATACTAGACCCTATACCTACAAATCTACTGAAAGAGATGCTCCCAGAAATTATAGATCCTCTTCTTGGTATTATTAACTCATCTCTGACATTAGGACATGTGCCTAAAGCATATAAGGTGGCTGTTATAAGGCCCCTTGTCAAAAAACCCCAACTCGACCCTAGAGAACTAAGGAACTACAGGCCTATATCGAATCTACCTTTCATATCTAAAGTTCTGGAAAAAGTAGTTTCAACTCAATTATGCTCCTTCCTCCAAAGGAATGACATCAATGAAGAATTCCAGTCTGGATTTAGAGCATGTCACAGTACAGAGACTGCTTTGATCAGAGTTACAAATGATCTGCTATTGGCGTCTGACCGAGGTTGTATCTCGTTATTGGTGCTGCTAGACCTTAGTGCTGCATTCGATACCATTGACCACAGCACACTCCTACATAGACTCGAAAATTATGTCGGCATTAAGGGAATAGCTTTGAAATGGTTTAAATCTTATTTATCCGACCGTTTTCAATTTGTAGCAATAAACAATGAGGTGTCACGCAAATCGCAAGTCCAGTACGGTGTACCACAGGGCTCAGTCTTAGGGCCTCTGCTCTTCGCATTATACATGCTACCTCTAGGAGATATAATAAAGCGACACGGAGTTAGCTTTCACTGTTATGCTGATGATACTCAACTTTATATTTCCTCGAAGCCTCATGAAACACAGCAGTTCCATCGAATAATGGAATGCATAGTCGATATAAAAAACTGGATGAGTAACAACTTTTTATTACTGAACTCGGACAAAACGGAAGTGTTACTTATTGGACCGAAAACTGCTATAAGTAACAACCAAGAATACTGTTTAACTATTGACGGATGTTCCATAAAACCCTCGTCGTCAGCAAAGAATCTTGGCGTTCTATTCGATAGTAATCTGTCATTTGAGAGCCACGTCGCCAACACCTGTAAAATTGCGTTTTTCCATTTTAAGAATATATCTAAACTACGTCATATGCTGTCAATCTCAGATGCAGAGAAGTTAATTCATGCATTCATGACATCAAGACTAGATTACTGTAATGCACTGTTAGGTGGTTGCCCTGCAGGCTTATTACAAAAACTCCAATTGGTCCAAAACGCGGCAGCTCGAGTTCTTACACGTACAAAAAAGTATGAACATATTAGCCCGGTTCTGTCAACCTTGCACTGGTTACCTATAAAGCATCGCGTTAACTTTAAAATCTTGCTTATTACCTATAAAGCCTTACATGGTTTAGCTCCTCAGTACTTGAATGAACTCCTTTTGTATTACAGTCCTTCACGTGCATTACGCTCTCAGGCGTCCTGTCAGTTGGTAATACCTAGAATTTCAAAATCAAGTGCAGGTGGTAGATCCTTTTCCTATCTAGCGCCTAAACTTTGGAATAGTCTTCCCTGCACTGTCCGGGAGGCAGACACACTCTGTCAGTTTAAATCTAGACTAAAGACGCATCTTTTTAATCTTGCATACACTACTCTTCCATAATATAAATCTTCTAGAGGGTTTAGGCTGCATTAGTTAGATCAACCGGAACCAAAAACACAACTGATGTACTTGTTGCATCAAAGAGTACAGAACAGTACTCTACTCTCAGCCAGTCTTGTCTCATTGTTCCAAGGTTACCACAGCGAGCAGGATGCAGTTCATGGCCTGACCTGATGGTAGAGCGGAGAATGGGAAGTGGGGACCTGACAAGAGCTGAGATGATAGAGCTGGATAAAGAAGGACGCGGTCTCTTGACATGTCTTCACCACAAAACTTCAAATGCTATTAGATTATTAATGATAATCTTAAACTAAATTTATTTTATTATTAAGTTTATTTATTTTATTTAGCCTTGTTGTGCAAGTTCTCTGGAGCTTGTGCAGAGGCAGCAGCTTTTGCCAGAGGGGAACTGGAATCCCCTGGTTGGGCCTGGGTTCTCCTGAGGTTTTTTTTCTCGATTAGAGTTTTGGGTTCCTCGCCACCGTTTGCATACTGTTTTTGCACTATCTGCCTGACCGGGGGGGCTGCTTTAGAATCTTAAAGTTTTACTTAATTAATATTGCATATAGGAATTTATAGTCTGTTATATTTGACCTGTGCTTCTCTCCTTTATCCTAAATGTGTGCTCTCACTGAGCGTGTGTGCGTACTTGTCCGTGTACGTACGTGTGTGTGTGTGTTGTGTGTGTGTGTGTGTGTGTGTGTGTGTGTGCGTGTGTCTCTGTGTCTGTGTGTGTTGGTGCGTGTTGTGTGTGTGGAGTGTTTTGTGTGTGGGTGTGTCTGTCTTCTGTGTTTTCAACCTTTTCTTGTTTTTGCAGGTACAACCTTTGATTGTTTTGCTTGTAGTCAATGTGTCTCCTGTACAGCTGCTTTGTAACAATGAAAATTGTAAAAGCGCTATATAAATAAAGTTGAGTTGAGATTGAGTCCACCGTGACGGTTTGGGAAGCTCTTGTCAGGCTCCAGGGACCGAGACAGGGAGGCTAGGGGTACGTTCTGCTTCATCGACCTCCCGGGGGTGGTTCGATGGCTGGCAGTCGGATCCCTCGCCGTGGGGGGGCCCCGGAGAGGAGATCGGCTCTGCAGTTTTACCTGCCTGGCGATGATGTAGCACAACGCACCATCGAATGAGAGTGCTTAGGCTGATGATTATCCTCGACATTGGGTCTTCCGCAACGTCGAGTTGCCGAACACCGTCTGTAGAGGGTGAGAGCGGCTGTGATAATACCCAGACGATGATGTGGCACAAGCACCGTCGATTGAGAGTGCTTAGTGTAGTGTATTTGGGTAAACTATGAGTTTAAACACAGTAACCTACAAATAATTAATGGTGATTAACCATTAATTATTTTATACACTTTACCTGATGCAGCAAGCTAATAACAGCGACAAACTAAATACACTCGTCCACCGAGTGATCAGCAGATCGTATATCAACTCTAAGAAATATTACTCCCCTGGCCTGGAAAAACAATATTCTTACTGTAGTACAGTACCACTTCAGAAATCTTAACGAAATCAAGCAGTTTAAGTGACGTTGTTGATATGTGATAAATAAACACAGAAACAATTGAGCGTGGATACACATGCGGTTTATTTATCTACACTACGGGGGAATAAAATCAACTAGCTAACACAAACCAAACATTAACAAACAAACATAAAAACGTAAAACAGTAGAGAATGAAAGAAATAGATAAAGCAAAGAAAATGGCAGTATTAAATCAGCTATTCACATCTGCACGAACCATCGAGGACAAACTCCTTATTTAAAAGGGGCAAAGCTTATACGCAACTGGTTAGCAATAGTTCAGATACTTGCATTGGCTTCTTTGTTTCTCGGGACATGTGCTGGCGTGCGTATCAAAGGGTCCTGATGCGTTCAGAGCGAGCCGTGAGTCCGTTGGATTTAGCTGACCCAAACTGCTGGAAGAGGCTATCTCTGAGGAGAGACAGGTCTCGAGAGGTTGAAAGAACACGAACGAGCAAACGCAAGCGAGCGGACAGATGTTTTAACCCCGAGGGTGTCACGCCCCTCCGAGGTGGGCGATCCAATGTGATGAGATCGTTTTGGGTGCGAAAACATGTTTCTTTTTCCGGCACGCCAGCTCATTTGCATTTATGGTCGCCTGGGAGTTTGGAGCAGTAGATAGTCTTAGAATAAAATAAAGTGAACATGGTATAAAAATACATTACTGTGCTATACACCATATTCTAAGAAATGAAAAGAGGAACATTTTGATATGACCCATGAAAGGGTTACAATCACATTGACCTGTAGTTTGTACAAGAATGTAAATATAAACAGAAATACCACGACGCACACATGCATTGGAGGTTATATATTGAAGTTGAATAACGGGGAGACAAACATACAACATGGGGATATATGGATATGCACTTTAAACCAGTCTTTTGTTGCTAAATAGAGAGAAACAGAGATTCTTTTGGAATAAACCGAGGCTCTCAGCTTGTGGGCGACATGGTTTTTGTCACTTTGGTGAACAGCCCTGTCCTCCCCCCTGAACCTCCTTTGAAGTCCAGGGGGGGGTGTTTAGACAGGCCCATTTGCCCAAACTCGTCGGTGCCTGCTTGAAGTCCTGCTGAGAGGTTGCTGTGTTTTACGATCACAGATGGTAAACTTTGATCCGGCCATACTCTACATTAGGCTGCTGATTATCCTCGACATTGGGTCTCGCCGTGACGCAATGTCGAGTTACCGAACACCGTCCTGTAGAGGGTGAGAGCGGCTGTGATAAACGCCCAGAGAGAGAGAAAACTCTTAGAAGTGGGCTGTTGGGACGGGGCAGGAACCGTCCCGGATCGACCAACCAGCAATGGAATGGCTGGGGTCGGGCCCGATGGTATTCTCGATCTCCCTGGGGTCTTCCCATGAGGGCCGCTTTGGCTTCTGCCGCTGCTGCTGGTGGTCTCCTCTTCGATGTCTCGAAGAGGACCAGGGCTGCTGGGAAGCAGACGGTGCACGGGATCACGGCGGCCAAAGGGCGGTGGAGTCACGGCTGGGGAGGATATTCTTGATATCCTCTGTCTGCTCCTTTACTGTCGAGAACTGCAGCTCGACAGTATCACCAAACAGCCCCTCTTGCGAGATGGGTGCATAGAGAAAGCAGACTTTCTCGGCGTTCATCTGTGCAAGGGTCAGCCAGAGGTGTCTCTCCTGGACCACATGTGTGGACATCGCCCGACCCAGGGCCCGCGCGATCACCTTGGTCGCCCGTAGAGCGAGGTCGGTGACGGCGCGGAGTTCCTGCATAAGCGCTGGGTCGGTCTTACCCTCATGGAGTTCTCTCTGCGCATTGGCCTGATGGACCTGCAGGATGGCCATAGCGTGGAGAGAGGGGACAGCTTGGCCCACAGCAGAGTAAGCTCTCGACACCTCAGATGCCGAAAAGCCTACGTGCTTTGGACGGGAGTCTAGGTCGAGCCCCTGGGGGACATCGACGTATCCTCTAGCTGCCCCACCATCGAGGGAAGAAAGGGCGATGGAACTAGTTGACGTGTACGCTCCGAAGGGGAGCCTTCCAGGTCGTACTAGCTTCCTCATGCACTTCCGGGGGAACACGGCACTGGGGGCGAGTGTGGTTTGGAGCCGCTCTCAAGCCCGAGGTACCGTGTATCCAGCCGCGAGCATTGGGAGAGGCAGTGCGGTGCACCGCAACCCAATGCCGGCGGCCCGGGAAAGCATGGCTGACATTTTGACGTCCGCTTCTTCCTGAGCTCGACCCCCCGAGGGAGGGAGCTTCAAGGAATCGTCGGAGTCTGATGCCAGTAAGTCACCCTCCGATGCTGCAACAGATATCTCATCATCACGTACCGTGTCCGAATACGTGGTTGAGGAACAAGACGGTGGGACCGTCTCATGGGGAACGGTCAGATGAGTGAGCCGCGGTGCGAACGGTCCGCGAGCCAGTGGCTGACGGATTAGCGCTCTCAGTAATCCTCATATCACCCTCGCTGCTTGCCGTAACGGGCGGCAGGGCCGTAGTCTCCTAGTCTAATCTACTACGTAGCCGTAGTAGATTCTTGTAGCAGACGAGGTGGTGGCTGAATCCCGTGGGAACACAGCCACCCGTGACGCAACGTCTGAATTGTCAACCGCCCGCATGCAGGCAGGACGTATCCACAACATCTGCCCCATGAGAACAGCGGGACATGCCACGCTGGAGAAATTTGCTCTTTTGGAGAAAAAACTCGAACACTTCTGGAACCGCCGAGACGCCCAGGGGAAGTCGCCGCAGGAAGGGACAGTCCGCTGCACCATTGTCGTAGAACCGGCAGTCTTGTAGTTGCTACTTTTAGCGAAGTCTGTTGATCATGAGCAAAGGCTCCGAAGACAAAAGGTGAATGAATGAGGCACGCCGTCTCCCTTTTATACCCGGATATCCGGGGGCGGAGTCCGGCATGCAAATTTCATTCGCCAATTTTCATTGGCCTTTTCTAAGAAGTCGGAAGCGACTGGTTCTCAGGGACGAACCCCATCTGTCGGCTCGACACAACGTCGAGAGACCGACAGAAAGGGAACTAAGTGAGCGAATTACCAGCACACAGACATGTACTGGAGGATCATAGTGGTAATGATAATCTTTCAGTGGAATGCAAGAAGCTTAATCTCTAATGGGCAGGAATTTAAAAAACATGTTAACGATCTTGAGGTGAAATCACATATAATATTTGTGCAGGAGACATGGTTACTAAACAACTAAACTGAAAATGGCTCTTTAAGGGGACACATAGATTCTCATCCAGTCAAGGATGTGTTAAGAGAATGTTGGGAGCATGAGAATACTAGTTTTAATAGTTTTGGGTGGAATGGTGATAAAGATGCAAAGGATATAGGTATAGATGGTATTACCGTGAGAAATACGGTAGTCACATCAAATAATAACCCCTTGGTTGTACAGAATGCCTTGTGTGGATCTCCAAGTGAACTGCATAAAGAATGATAAGAAGGTATGATAGGAATGATAACAGGTGTTTACCTTTGGAAGTAGCAGTGACAAATTATTTGAACCAGAAGTATAATGATAGTGTCCAGATATATACACATGGGTCCAAAAATCCAGAATCAGGAAATACAGCAGCAGCTATATATGTACCTCATATGGGTCATAACATTGTTAAAAGGCTTTCTAATGATGTTTCAGTATTTACAACAGAACTAGTGGCAATATTAATGGCAATGATGTGGGTGGAAGAATCAAATATCAAAAATGTAGTCATATGCTCTGATTCATTTTCAGCATTGTGCAGTTTAAAAAGTGGTAAATCAGATGCTAGACAAGACATCCTATATGACATATTACAGATCCTACACAGAATTAATCCGCTAGATACATGTATTACATTTATATGGGTACCAGCTCACATAGGAGTGGAAGGGAACGAGTCAGCGGATAAAATGGCAAGGGAGGGATTGAAGAAGAATGTAGTTGATATTAAGATACCGTTAAGCAAAGCTGAAGCAAAGTGTATAATAAAGAAAGCTGTTTTAAGCATAAGGCAAGAGAAATGGAATAAGGAGTTAAAAGGAAGACACCTTTTTAGTATCCAAGATAAGGTAGGGAGTGAAAGGAGTAAATATGGAACCAGAAGAGATGACACTATTATATCTAGGCTACGTATTGGGCACACCAGATTAAACCAAAATTTGCACATGATAGGGAAAAGTGAGACAAGCAGGTGTGAGCACTGTGGGATGACAGAAACAGTGGAGCATGTGTTAGTCTATTGTGAGGCATATAGTACACTGTAAAATGTAATAACTGAATCTACTTAAGAGGATCTTGTAAATTTAACTGATTTTGTAAACTTTGTTGACTTTACTTGATTATGTTGTCTTAAATGAACTTTTAGGTGGATTCAAGAGTTAAGGTCTTTGCACATACAGTCCGAAATTTTCGTATGCGTTTTTTCGTATTTGGCTCTCGTTTGTACGGTGTCTCTGAATTGTTAAAAAACGCCACTCAAAATGCTTGATGGATGCGAAAAACGCAGAAAATCGAACCCGGTCCGAATTTTTTATGACGGACGAAAATATCGGAGGCAGTGTGTAAATGTGATTGACTCAACGTGAGGTCGTATTTATTTTTTAACGTGCAGAAATTTCGGACGCAAATTTCGGACTCAATGTGCAATGGGCTTTAAACTAAACAATTTAAGTACACTGTACTTTAGAGCATAGAGTGAGTCTTACTAAAGGCCTGTTTACCAAATATGGTGCCAAAGGTGTTATTAAAAATAATACATTCCATAGTGAATACAACTTATATATATATATTTATATACATACACACACTCACATGCGCGCACGCACGCAAATGTATTTTCTGATTCTCGTCTTTCTCACAACCAACAGCGAATTATCTTAAATAACAACCAATAGGATATAAGCTTATTGCAAGCCCATAATGATCGATATACGTCATCCTCATTGTATCAGTCTGAATTTTATAGGGCCTCTGTAATTAAGTTCCAGCATTAAGTTCCAGCATAGAACGAAACGTAATATGCGTTCATGTATTGTACTGTTTTTGTAACGTATTCAACACATTTTTGATCTCACGTGGCGGAGACTATGCACGTGCGCAAGCACAAAGCGAAAGTGCACATGCTGCTAGCACAGGTAACCGCCGTAGCCGATGGAAGACAGCGAGGCAGAGACGAAGAACTTCACGTCTTCAGGATCTGGCAGCACAATTAGGTATGGTGGTGACCTTCTCATGAATCTCATGAACTCCAGTACGCTTCGCTGCTGATATGAAGGCAATCGTACCAAATCGCGGAAGTGAACCGCTATTGATGACATAAAACGCATGCTTTTCGTGCGTGTGCTTCTGTGTGTGTATATATGCTCACTTACCTTGACGACCGGCGAGACGCACTGTAAGCAGAGCGAATATTTCTGCTTGCCTCCGCCAAAAAAATCTCCAGAGGAAAGCCCGCTCTCTTCGGAACAATCGTAATACTTTTGCGGCAGACAAATGCAAATGTGTTTCTGTATCTTTTCTTTGCAAGCAAAACCAAAGGTTAAAAAAAAAAAAACAACAAAAGTGATGCGAGAGCTACATCCATTTTGGCGCCTTGTCGCCTTCATAGCGGTAACCCAGCAACATGAGTAGTGGCCGCCGTTGATGACGCAAGCGCACCGCGGTTCGTATGCAAAAAATACACTCAATGCATGGAGTGCTGCCTACGTATTTCCGGTAAAATCTCAGGGGGCGGGAAAGCTTCCGGGTTGTATTCACCCATAGCAAATGTGCTTTACCAGCGCTCGTTTAGGGGGAAATTAACGTGTAATATAGATTAGTGAAATACATCGTATTGTTAAAATACTATATTTTAAACATGTAATGGGTGCTATAATACAAAACTTTAGTTTAGTCATGACCTGCAGCGTTTAAATACACACGTGACTGTGGTTCCGTCAGGCATGGCTGTGTCCCGTTTTATGAAGCTTCACAGAGATTTAATAATGTTCCGAGCATGGATTTACTTTATTACACGTAAGGATTTAAACCTTAACTGGTACTACAGTTTGTTGTCATCACGTTAAGAGTGCAGATGTGATAGAGCCACAGCACATCAGCTACTGAAGATCATATGGTCTATTGGTGAAAGCGCTAGCTAATGCTAAAGAATAAACGTAACACTGGATACATTAATTTGGTTTTATTTGTACAAATTGTAATGTAAATAAAAATAACGTAAATATATAGGCTACTTCTGTCATGGCTCTGCTTCATTTAGTCATGTTTTTCTTGGTCCTGTAGCAGAGCCATGACAAAGTCTTTGGTTATGTGTGGAGAGAAACATATTTTTGTCCTTTTGACAATAATATGCGTTCTCTCCAGTGTCTCGTCATTGGCCCCGCTCCTCTCGTTTCCTTGTGATCTTTCCCTGAGTGTTTGATTACCCACACCTGCCCCATGTCGTTATCCCTCGTTTGTGTTTCCTACATATACCCTCTTGTTTCTTTGTCTTGTGTTGGTGGATTATATGTGTGATGTGCATATGTTCTATGGATGTACTATGTTGGTGTGTTTCGTTCTTCAGCCTTGCCTTGCCTTGTCTTTTCCTGTCCGTGAGTCCTGTTTAGTTAAGTTAGTTGTTGTTAGTGTTCTTTGGTTTTTGTCTTGCCCCCTCGTGGGAAGTTTTTATTTTGTATTTATCCTTTGTTCGTTTTTTCCCCATCGAGGGTGTTTTGTTTTGTACCCTTTTGTTTTGTTAAAAATAATAAAATCCTCTTTGTTAACCCCTTCACCACCGCCTGCCTGCATTTGGGTTCTCTCCTGCCACAGTTCGTGACAACTTATGAATTTCTGTACTGTACGTAATATGCATTATATGTGCTTGTGCAGTCATCCATATCTTAGTTCTTAGTGTGTACTTTTTTGTGTGTAACTAAAATGTCTTTGTATGCAGCTGTGACATGACAATAAAGATATTCTATTATCAAAATGTATCCATTAATTAAGCTTGTATATAATAACTGATACAAGAAATTGTCAGGTAAAATGCAAATACAAAAATATTAAATACGTCAAACAAATCTTTTGATTTAAATAAGGTTTCATATTGGAATATTGTAAAGTAAAATATTTAAAATGGAAGTTACCGGATCGTCACATTCACCGCTCGAAGAATTGCGGGCGTGACGACTACACTATCACAGTAGCAAGTAATAGCTCACTACTATGTTCAAAAGATGTCCCTGTTCTTCTCATGTTATCCGCTCTTAACATTTCTCATATTTCTTGTGGTTAACAGTACGACTTTGTCTGTGATCCTTGGAAAACTTCACAAAATTTAAACAATAAATTGAAGCTTAAGGTCACAGCTATCCTTTGGTGTGTCCTGCTCCTAAACTTTTGTCTTCTCTGACTTCATCATAATTCTGAAACATGTCGTCCTCTCCCTGATCTCCTGTCATCTGATTCTGACTGGGAGCTGAGAAAATACATATAGCCTAGTATTAATGATTTGAAAATGTGGAAATATTATTCAGTTAGAAGAATGATTTAATTACCAATATAATCAATAAGTGTTTTCTTTCATTAAATCATTAAGCTGTGTGCTTTTTAATGTGCTTGCTGTTTTATCTAGTGGAAAAATACAGAGATAAAGATAGAGGGTTTGTGTGTACGTGCCGGATTCGTGAAACCACAATAGAGGAACAAGCTTGCAGAAATAGAACAGCTCGTTTAAGTTTAACTAACAACACACACACTAAAGAGTCTCATAGGGAAGGGATGTTATGAATTAATCCAATGCATATGTTTTAAGTATAATCATGAGTTTTGATGTGTTTTATTGAATCATAGGATTAAGAAACAATGCTGCATAATTAAAAGCATTAGATGATTGAGTTTTTTACTGAAAGTATTTTTACATGTTGTTTTGCGATATGAAACTGTCTCTAAGGACACTTCCTCAAATTAGCAACTGACCACAGGTTGCAAAACATGTGTCGTGCAAAAATGTTGTTTGCAGATATGTGGTGATTGGTGGAAAGGCAGCACTCCTTAAAAGGCAGGGGAGGAGTCAGAAGATGCGAACGACGTCACATACCAAATAAATATATGTGTTTTGAATAATTTGGGTTGTTGGCTTTGTGGAGTGAGGAGGTCGTCTGACAACCCAAAGCTTTGTTACCCCTTTTTACATCTGATAATAAACTTCTAATCGATTTTGAAGAACGTCTCTGTGCAAATTTTTGAACATGCAGGACTGCCTCAAAAGTCCAACAATTGGTGACCCGTGACGTGATTTGTCAAGAGACGAGGGCACATTTGCCATTTTCGTTGGGAAAAACGGAACGAATTCGGGTTCAACACACAGGTCGACCAACATAAAAAGGTAAGCAGAAGCCTGTTTAATCAAAATTCTGCTATTGAACATACCTAAATTGTTGTGTTGAATTTGATGAACATTCCGTATGAGTAAAAGTAAAGTATAAGAGAAGTTTGAGAAATCAGATTTAAAAAGACAATACTGTAAGACGTTGCGTCACACAAGGAAATTGTGAGACGTTGCGTCACCATAAATTCTGTTCGGTTAGAGTCCCTGTTGAAAAAACTAAATTCTTGGGTTGAGTCCCTGTTGAAAGAATAAATTTTCGGGTTGAGTCCCTGTTGAAAAGAATAAATTCTGTCGGTTAGAGTCCCTGGTTGAAAGACATAAATTCTGTCGGGTTAGAGTCCCTGGTCGAAAAAGGACCATAAATTTATGAATGGTTGAGCGGTTGAAGACAAAACGTGGTGACGTAATCATCGAGAGCGTGACTCTGTCATGAGAAACCATAATTCGTAGGTTATCGTAGTGCCTTTGGTTGAAAAATCATAAATTCTGTATAGTTGTTAATGTAGTACTTTGGTATTAAGTTTAGGAAAAATACATAAAATTATGTCAACCTTATTGATCTGTATACATAAATTCTGTGAATACATAAGGGTGGCTGTAAAAATTGTCGACTTGGTACAGTACATATTGTGTGCATAAAATTTGCGGTTTCTGAATTTCGAAATTGAAAATACAATTGCAAGATCTTGTGATACATAATGTCAGGTTATCCTGGAACAAATTGGTAGTTGGTTAAAACCAATTGTCGAGTCTTTGAAATATAATTCGTGGTTGAGTCTGCCGAACTCGTAAGGATTCCAAAATGTTGTTGTGTTAAATAGAGTTGGTACGAGGATGAGAAAGCGTGCTCCAGACTCTAGAACGAGCGTGCAGAATATCTATTTGGAAACTATCACAAAGACTAACTTATGAATACATAGGCGAAGATGTCAGACAATTGTAAAATGCTATTCAAAAGATGAACGATGCCAGTTTGCTGCATGCAAAGGTGGAAGTTTAGCAACACAATAACTAAGGATGATGCATGCATTATTGATGATTGGGTGAAAATGCAGAAGAAGTAAGAATGCCTCTAGCACCGAAAGTCAGAGAAATGGAAAAAAAGCCACAGTAAGTTACGAGAGACACTGTAAGAGAAAGATAAGGTTAAGTGGTATAATACAGGGAAAACATAGTAAGCGAACAGATAATCTAAAGAAAAAATTAGAGTGTAGACTAGAGTAGCGCTGACGAACCACAGCACTCAGCTCACAGAAAGTACAGAGTGGAGAGAGAATAGAGGAAGTGAACAGCTCAAGAGTCAGAAGAAAAAGGAAGAAAAGGCAGGAAGCATTCAGACTCACCCTTCTGTTCCTCCCCAAAGAAACACATACCTTCAATCTATCCATCCGTAAGCCATCCTCCGCCATATGAGCCGTCCCAGCAGCAGGTAGTAGTGGAAATAGCTGGTGGGGNCTGGAGCTGTGAACATGACAGAGAAGATGAATATGTGTACTCGCTGCTTGCACGAAGTTTGCCGGATTACAATAAACGATATTCGTGAGCATTGTGAGACTGTCAGTTGCCCCCCTGTCAATTAAAATGGAGAAGTACTTCAAACTATGTTTAAAAACACATGGACAGTTTGGATGCTAAAGCTACACACTAAGAACTAAGATATGGATGACTGCACAAGCACATATAATGCATATTACGTACAGAAACAAATATGTACAGTACATTAATGTCTAAGTATACATTTATATAATTACGTTATTTGTATTTACATTACAATTTGTTCAAATAAAACTTAATGCATGTATCCACAGTGTTACGTTTATTCTTTAGCATTAGCTAACGCTAGCGCTTTCACCAATTGACCATTTGATCTTCAGTAGCTGACGTGCTGTGGCTCAATCACATCTGCACTCTTAACGTGATGACAACAATCTGTAGTACCAGTTAAGGTTTAAATCCTCACGTGTAATAAAGTAAAGCCATGCTCGGAACATTATTACATCTCTGTGAAGCTTCATAAAGCGGGACACAGCCTGACGGAACCACAGTCACGTGTGTATTTAAACGCTGCAGGTCATGACTGAACTAAAGTTTTGTATTATAGCACCATTACATGTTTATGTATTTTAACAATACGTTGTATTTCACTAATCTATATTACACGTTAATTCCCCCCAAAACGAGCGCTGGTAAAGCACATTTGCTTTGGGTGAATACAACCCGGAAGCTTTCCTGCCCCCTGAGTTTTTACCGGAAATACGTTGGCAGCACTCCATGCATTGAGTGCATTAGCACAGTTCAAGTAAACAATACAGCTTATTCTATACTGTCCATACTTGTGGTGTATTTGAGAGTCCTCTTTTCATTTACACATTTTCATAATGTTCCCATTTGCAGTTAAAATGAAGAGACAAATCTTAAGGACATAATGTCCTTTTTAATAAGAAAAGTAAAGATAATGGCCAGTCAAGGCTGGAGAAAGAACATGCTTCTGAAAAAGAGTCAGAAATCCACAAAAACTTAGAGAAAGAAGAAAGCCCAGAAGAACAAGGACCCATCAGCTAGGCGATTTAGTTGTGCGAGAGACAGCAGACCTGGAGACAGAGAGCAGACAGACAGGAATCGGGAGAGTGAGAACTCTGAACATTTTGAGCAAGAGGACAATAGAGATGAGGCTGTTGACAGTGTATCTATGACATGGAGGCAGAGTGTGAGCAAGATGAGCCCTGTCCATCTACAATACACCATCCGAACCCTCAGGTTTGACATGCGGGATTTGCCATTTTGATAAGGGGTGACATCCGGTTCCTGTCTGCAACGCTGCCGGCGGTTTGTTTGTATCCCCACACTTCGCTCTAATATTAGTGTATTTTATTATCGTTACTTATGATTGTCGTTGCCAACTTACCCTGATATCTCAATAACCCTGTTCTTGTTATTTACTTGAAGATTCTAAACCAAAAGTGATAATTAACTTAACGCCGTTAGCATAGCATTAGCGTGTTAGCTTGCTTTCTGTTTACACTGTGGAATATCATCTTGCCTCTGGTTTGTCTTGTGTGCTAACTGTTTCTCTTTTTAAGCGAGTATACTACGATCCATCGAGCAACCTTGGTAAGTTGGAATTGCACTTCAGACCCGGTGAGTTATGGCTTCTATTCCTATTATTGTTACTTGCACCTTATGTCATATGTTTAGCTTAGCCTTCTCTGTCAGCTGCGAGGGTTTTATATGCGATAAATGCAGGGAAATAGTTAGGCTGACAGAGAAGATCTTAGAATTAGAGTCTCGCATCCAATCTTTATCTGAGGATAGTAAGAGTTTATTGACTATAGAAAACACTTTGGATGCGAGCAACATTAGCGCACACAGCTCGGTTCCGGTTGAAAATTCCCCTCAGCTGGGAAACTTCGTGACTGTGAGACGGCGTAGTCGCAGGACAAAACATCACTCGACCGTTCCGATTACAGTCTCGAACAGGTTTGCCCCGCTCAGTGACGCAGTGTCTGTCTGTCTTTGTTCAGTGTGTGGTGTAAAAAGGTCACATTAGCATCTAAAGAAAAGACAAGCAAAACACGGTCAGGTCAAAGTGTCTGAATAATTTGGTCCAAAATTTGTATCAATTTTACCGGCCGTGCGGGTGCTACAGTCCTGGGGTCACAAATGGATCTTGCTGAAGAGGGTGAGCCGGTGTCCTTGCCCTCTCCGGAGTCATCTCTCTCTCTCTCTCTCTCTCTCTCATGGGAGTGAGTGAGTGGTTGGGGTTCCGTGTTCCACCCTTTAGCTTCGAGGAGGTAGATGTGGTGGGAATGGAGGCAGGGGACGTAGACCAGTCACACACATCTTGTCTGCAGCCTATGAGGAGCTTGTGGAGGCAGTGACGAAGGCAGTCAGTTAAATGTTGACCTTAGTTAAAAAACCAGTCCCTTTGAGGGTACTGCCCCAGTGACAACCATTGTACCCCTAAAGGTACAAATCTGACACATTTTTTTCTGACAGTGTAGCTGTATAAAGTCTTTGTTATCATTGGGGCAACACCAGCTAGGCATGCTGAAGAAGAACATCTGTTTCATTTATAATGGTAACCCCAATAATTCAGTTTGACACGTTTTATGAATAACAGCTTTAATTTGTTTTAAACTTGGCAAGTGACCATGGAATAAGCGTGACCCGCTTCCCATCGGGTGGTTCTTCGTCTCAACGTCGTTCATTAAAATCCTTTAATGCACGGATTATCCCTTACATATTAGACATGATAAGAAATAGAATCCCTTAATTCAGGTTCAGCTTTAACAAACTGCACTTGGTTTTGGGTCTGAAGGACCCCCTTACCAAATATAAGAAACGGTGGAAAATGTAACAGTCATGATTGTGTAAACTCTGGAGGTTGTCCAAAAGGTTGTGTACATGCGCTTCAAAAAACCTACTATATTGCATTACAACCGCATTGAGCTTGACTAATGTATTGGACTAGCAGAGAGCTTGATTGACAGCTAGATTTCAACATAATAATATACTGTATGTTCCAACAAGTGATGTTAGTAAAAACCTATTCTGTCCGCTGTAGTTTAAAGTTCTGTTTAAAATTGTAGTTCTGTTTTATATGAATAATTTCCAGTGTATATTAATTGTATATAAATATTTATGAACTGATTGAATTGATGATTTTATAAATATCCTTACAATATGGTATTGTAGTTAAACCAAAGTAGATTGTATGTAAGATCAATAAATAAAAAAAGTAAAGTGTTGTTGATTTTTGAAAATTTTAATAATACAAAAGTGTAATTTAACAAAATTGAACATTACGTGTCATTTTATGGGTTTATTTTACTTGAATCCCGGACATTTGAAATTCAAGAAAATTGATTTGTTTTATGGCAATCATTAAACAGCAGATTTATTCTGAATCCTTAGACTGTACATATTCATTTTTAAAAATTCGGAATACTAAATTCAATTTTCAAACATTCAAATTCAATATTCTTCAATTTAAAATGCAAAAATTCAGAAGTTACAGAAAGTGGGTCAGAGGTTAGGCTTCCAGATTGTTCTTCCTTTGAAATACTGCCCATCCCTTCCTGTAGCTCAATTGGCTAACAATGCAAAGGTTGCAGGTTCAATCCCAGGGAACATGTTGATGTATAAACCAAATGCATGCGTTGCTTTGGATAAAAGCATCTACTGTATGTGATATGGAAATGTAGGAGATTACGTCACACTTAATAACCCGCATCTACATGTATTGACAACAATAAAGATACATATTCATTGAAGCTTTAAAACAGAAGTACACTGTAAAAATGATTCGACCCAACTACACTAAGTTAACGTGATACTTAAAATGACCTCTTGTCACTTCAAACCTTTATGACTTTCTTTCTACAGAACACAAAAGAAGATATTTTGAAGAACAGCACAGCCCTCCATTCACTTCTATTGTATGGACACAAAACCAATGCAAGTGAAATGGGGCCAGCTAACAACACTCTTCAAAATATCTTCTTGTGTGTTCTGCGGAAGAAAGAAAGAATACAAACAGTAAAACCTCCAGTGTTAAATGAACACCATTAGTGTTTATATCATTCTCACTCAGAGTGTTAAAAAGTAACACTGAAGCAGAGTTAAAGTTAATGAGATAATGAAGTGATTAATGAAGAGATGATTGAGTCATTAATGATGAACACCTGCTGTTAACAAACACAATCACTGAAGAAACATCAACAATGAGAAGTCACCCTAAGAATTATATAAACACTAAAAGTGTTGATTTAACACTGGAGGTTTTGCTGTGCAGCTTTGAAATGACAAGAAGATGAGTAAATGATGACAGATTTTATGTTTTTTGGTTGAACTATAGATATTGTTGCTGTGTGCTTTTAGAGTACATTCGTTATGGCAATGAAATGAGAAATGAATCAAATGGTGTTGATTCTTGGTCATTGAAATCATCACCATCATCTTTTGATAATGAACATTAGAACATTAAATGTGTTCATTATAATCTGAACGCAGCTTAAAGCAGATAGAAGGGAAAACACACACATGTCAATTTTTGATTGTAATGTAACAAAACAAACAATATATTGTTTTTGAAGCCACTTTTTGACAATTCAATGCACTACTTGTGTCCAATAATATAATTGATTGATATTATATGTTTGATTCATATGTTTTGTGAATAATGTGGCTTTTCTGATATGGATAACTCAGAATGGCATACACGTTGTTTGATTACATTTTAAGGCAATTGACAGATGCCTCATTAAGTACATTTATATTGAAGCTTAACAGAAACACGTTTCGCTGTGAAAACCTTTCCATTAGGCTGCAGTCTCCATGTCAATCTCGTGTCCTTCTCTATCCCATGATCCTTCAGTTTCTGCTTTATCTGATGAAATAAATAGTGTGCGTCAAAGTGTATCTTATTCATGACATTATTTATTTATTTGTCTATTTCTTTATTCATTTTTCTGAATAAACAATCTGCCTGGTGGTATGTAAAGCTGCTTTGCAACAATTCAAGCTGGTAAAAAGTGTTATATACATAAGATTTAACTGAACAAACGTTTTATAATCGGTACATTGTAACATAAGCCAACAGTGTGCATGACCCCCCGAGCAAAGGAACGTCCAAAAGACATCTTGTCGACGTTGAAAAGACGTCTCTTTATGGGCCAAAAGTGAAAGGTGTTTCCGCGTCTTTTCATGACGTCTTCTCAACGTCTGATAATGACATCCATGGCACGTCTGTAAAAACTGGTTCAAATCTGAAGTTTATTAGACTTGCCTTTAATAAATTAAGTAAGACTCTTTGAAATAAATTGAGGTGCATGGTTTGAATTCAGTAAGATAGCAGGCAAACATCGAATCAATGTTAAACATGGATGATTTGTCAGCATTATTGTGATCAGCGTTTGCTTTAGTTGAAGCTTTCTCTGTGTTGATTGTCACCATTGTTGAGTTTTATTAAGCTGATTATTGATGTCTAATTGATTCAATAGCATAGACGCTGTGTGACAATTATATATTTTGATAACTGTCCATAAATAACATCTGACGTTCAAATGTTATTTAGGCAGCAAATCAATCTGTTCTGTTATAGTTGAACACTCACCGACTGTAAGATGTCCTTCATCACTGCAGGGTCATTTACATTCTGACCCGATTTCAGCCCCAATCTCACAATCTGTTTCTTTGGAGCTGTTGGAACATTATAAATTGTGAGGTTTGGCTGTTGAAATTATGAGGAAAACCATATTAAAGTGTTAGCAAATGTCCATCTCTCAGCGAAGTGTAACTCTACTGAAACTCAAACCCATATAACAGTATAATTTGTATATAGCACATCTGTACATCCAATATACTGCCTATTGTCCTTTTGTCTAATATTGTTCTTTTTGTCAAATGTGTTTAGTCTCTCACATATTTATTTGTTACGTTTGTTACCTGTGCCTTGTCACTTTTTTAACCTTTATAGCCGTGGCCAAACGTTTTGAGAGTCACACAAATACAATTACACTTTTAGGTTTACAGATCAACGGTTTAGCATAGATTCAATGGTTGCTTGCTGTCGGAGTTTCTAGTGACCTTGCAGACGTTGATGAGGTTGTTCAGGTGTGTTTGATTGGTTTGATAGGGTTGGCGCTAAACTCTGCAGGACACCGGTCCTGGCCAGGACTGAACCTGGGGACCCCGACCTAAGCTAATATTAAAACACAAGAGTCAAGAGCTCAACTAAAGCACACACCTATCACGATAAAGGTGGTTTGATGAAATGTAAACCGTTTTTATTGATCATTAAAGAAAACACAAGTGTCAGCCTATAACTCACCCATGCATATGTTATTGATGCTGATGATGAGATCTGGGAATGTTGCAGAAAATCCTTCCGAGCATGAGCAGTTGTAACCTCCCTTTACATTTGTGCAGTAGGCATTTGGACCACACACAGATGGACTTGCTTGACATTCATCCACATCTGGAAAGAGAACGACAAGACACAAAACCATCACATTACTTAAAAGCAGTTCCTCATTATACAGAAACAACTGTATCCCCTTTACATCAAGTATAAAAAAAAACAATAGAACAAAAATGTGTTGAAACAGATTGAAACATTTACCTGTACATGGGTTATTTCTACTGATCATTTCATTCATATTTGTGGCAATATATCCACCCAAACAAGAGCATGAGATGCTTCCGTTGTTGTTGTGACAGAATGCGTTTGGCCCACACATGATACCACATTCATCAATCACTGGAATGATAAAACCGATAAAAATATAGCATCTGCACACTTAAAATGTTACTTTTAAAGCGTAAACAATAACATTAAATATGGAATAATGTTCGCTTAAGCGCTGCCCACACTGAATGATTTAGTACAAACTGAAACCATAACAGTCTATACCTCATCAAAAATACCATTAGGTAGATGAAATAACGCACCAAGCCGCCAATATTTACAGTATCTGATGGCTAAATGTCTTCATTGATATCTCTATCATTACTCAATCTCAAGGTTAATGATCTCTGCTTCACAGGCAAATGGTTACCTGGAGGTGGATACATTAGCATTTACATTTAGTCATTTTCAGCAGACTTTTATCCAAAGCGACTTACAGATGGAGCGTTTTTTACTCTAGGGGTTTGAATAAGAAAGACACATTTAACAGGCACAGACACTTTATAAGACACATATTATGTAATTACCTGCACAATATGCAAAATGGCAGCCAATTGGGCTTTTGAGCTCATAGATGTAATATTGTCCTGGACATGCTTTTACATTAATTGGAGTGGATTTAAAATAGCAGCAGTTGTTGTTCCAGCTACCACAGACATCTCGGGTGACCGCCCCATCCTCCATTCTTGGATGTTGACCGTTTAGCCAAAGAGTGGCATGAGTGCCACAGATGTTTTCTTTAACACATGTGTCTGACATCTGAGCACTTCGGTCATTAAGGAAGAGACGATACCATCCAACCCACTGGACATTACGGTCACACATTACTGTGGAAGAGACTCTGTTGCTTGTGGCCCTCCAAGCATTATCCAGCACTGTGTAATTATCACAGGGGTCGAGGCCAAGAGTCTCTGCTGATATGACATTAAAAATAACATTTGTGACTTGCAGAATGAATGGTCTAAGATTAGTATTCCTATTACCTATACATCTGTTGGATGAAACGTAACAAGAAGACAAACAAATACAGACAAATTGTAGATTTGTTCATGTTATTAAATTGAATGACATTTTACTTTCAGACCTGCGCTTCTTTGTATCATGTGATGGTGTCTCATCTCTGTTAGACCATACCAGCCATCTTTACAGAAATATATCGGCAAGATTGTTGCCAGCTAGTTACTGTAGGTCTCACATCTTCACCAGCTCTTATTGAGGTTTTAGAAGTTGAACTTTAGTAAGTCTTCATTAGCGTGATCAGTGTTTCTTTCCGTTGGGTTGTTGACTCTCATTTAGGAAAATTAATTCTACCCCAATGTGTGCTTTAAACGTGTTTGTTTTGGAAAAGAATGCTAAGTCAAAGGAAACCTACAGTGGGCCACTAGTGCACATGGCAACGACATTTAAAAAGCAAATATAAGTTCACAACACAACGGAATCGAGTCACAACACAACGGAATAGAGCCACAACACAACGGAATAGAGCCACAACACAACGGAATAGAGCCACAACACAACGGAATCGAGTCACAACACAACGGAAATGCTCCCGACCACTAGGGGGCACTTTCGGCATGATAAATTAGGTCATGCCGGGTAGGAGGTGCGCGTTTTGCTGGGGGTTGTTTTAGTGGTTTTGGTAGCCTGTTTTGCGTGTGTAAAGCATTTAAAAGGAAAGTGTGCTCTACTGTGGAAAAACTGAATGTCAATGGCAAACAATCGAACAAATTTGCACAGCGCTTTTGAATGCTTGATTTTGATTGGCTAGTCATGACATTCTGATGTAAGTTATGGCCCTTTCACCAGACTTGGCAGTTGGACACAGTTGCTGCGCTGCTGCTGTCTCTCACAGTGAAAATGTCTCTGGGCGGACGTTCAAGGTCACTAACCAGCCTGAAGTTGATGTATATTCATTTTTGCGGTAATGACTAATACTAATGACGCTCATTTTAGGCACAGTTTACTATGACATTTTGCACGTATCGTGTATTTTAACTTGCAAATTTACCCACTCTGTATTCTTTATTTAAATCTCTGTATTTGTCTTCTTTTTGTTAGGTCATATAACTTCAGGAATTCCATTATTAAAACTATGTTCTCCGTGTTTTGAGCTCACTAAAATGTTTTGCCATTCACAAAAAGAGCGCTTGCAAAGAGCCGTGCCAGTGGAAGGATTTTGGGCACCGGTTGCGCACCACCTCTGTGCCGCCAACGAAACCCTCACGTTTTGCATCTTACCGCATGTCTCCCACTGAAAATGAGCTATAGATATTCACGACTGCCGCTCAAAACTACACTGTATAAATTGATCAGTTGGATCAACTTAAAAAATTACTTCAATTGGTAACACTTAGAAAAATTAAGTTGGTCCAACTTAAATTTCCTTATCTACGATAAGTCACCATCATGGTGATCAGTGTTTCCTTGAGTTGGGATCTCAACCCCTGACTTTCATATTCAAATTTGTTTGCCATTTTTTACACTTTTGTCAGCTGTGAAATTTAAATTGAACCAACTTTACATTTTTAGGTTTTACCATTTGTACTCATTTTTTTTAAGTTGATCCAACTGTTCAATTTTTACAGTGTAATAACAGAGGATAATCCCGGTGCTTCGAATCACCTTGACCAGCAGAGTTTAATCAAACATCATATATACTGTAAATACACCATACGATTATATTTGCATTGCATTGTCGCCTATTTGCATTGACATTCTGCCTTAACAACTAGCATATGAGTTAACCTCCGCTGCTTCTAACATATAGCTAGCCTACATAATTTGGATTGAAAGAATGAATTCCAAAACCTCCACTGACATACCCGGGTATCGTACACTCGTAGAGTTTTTTTTAACTGTGCATATGTGTTTAAATGATTTTAAATGCTAGAAACTGTATTGTGAGCTATACATTGGTCGTACTTGCAATAGGCTAAGCGTTTAAATGAAATGATTTCTTTAACATTGAAATTAAAGAATTAAATGAAAATATGTTTTTCATGCTTTGCTTCTATTGTGTGTATATGAATTGAAATAATCAAGACTTTAAATGACTACGGCCAAAAACGATTTAATCAGAAATTAAATGATGGCCATCGAAAGGAAAATATTTAGTTTTTTATTTTATTTCATTACTTATTTTCTTTGGTAAATGCAGAACATCAAACAGCAATGATGTGCATTAAAAACAAATTCCTTTATTACACCATCTTTAGCTAAATATTGTCAAACGGAATACGGAAATAAATTTATTTATTTATTAAAAAACATTTATTTATAATTGTATGCATTATTTAACCTTTGGTTAAATAATTTATATTTACCATGCCATTTATATTTGCCTTAATTTATATTTACCATGGCCACCTGCGACTGACATTATGAATGCACTTGAAACGATGAAGAACGAGACAGGAAAAATTTGAGAAAATCTGACAAAATACACATGAATAAGCTATTATTGGGTTATTATTATATAGATGTTTTTAAATGACAAACACGGCTGTTTTCATGGAATGAAGGCACTTGGGTGGACCGCTCCTGTTTGCCAGGTTTGGGCCACAAGCAAGCCAAAGCAATGCCTCATGTCAGCCAAAAACAAAACAAATAAAGCAGAACTGACCCAAATATAATCAACAGTTCATTTCAATTCTGGCCCAGATTTATCCTAAAACCAACACCTTTCTGTGCTCCTGTTTGACAGAATTTGTATTGAGTTTCATTATTATTATAGTGATGATTGAGTCATTAGTGATGAACATCTGCTGTTAACAAACACAATCACTGCAGAAAAGATCAACAAAATCTTAAAATAAAATTACCCAAAGAAACACAACAACTACAACCTGAAACACAACCCAGTTAACAAAAGTTTGTTATAAGAACGTTCCTTAAAGGTTTTTCATATGTTTGAATACGTTTTAAAACATCTTTTAATGTTTTAAGAATATTACCATCATGGTGATCAGTGTTTCCTTGAGTTGGGATCTTGACCCTTGACTGTTACTTTATGTGATCTGCTGAAACTGTGAGCTTTTAAAGTGCACTTGATATGGCAGTGCAAACAAGAACCTGACCAAATGGTGTTGGTATGGAACCATTGACACCACTGTGAAGTTGTGATTTGATTCAGTGCTCGAGTTTGGATTGAATGCTATGCTGTTGATCCTGAAAGAACATCATAAGATCAGGGATTCTGATTGTGTTTTGATGTCTAGAAAGATTTGTGAAAAATGGATGTATGTTTATCAAAACTAGTGCTGCCAATCGATTAAAAAAAATAATCGGATTAATCACACATAACTATTATATTTTAAAATATACTTTTACATTTTAATAATTTCACATTTAATCTTCAAATTGATGTAGAAACAACATATTTCTTTAACAGCATCATTTTATGAAAGCTAACATTTTGATATTAGTATTGTAACTGATGTCTCTATTAAATTGATTATTTTAACATGAATTATAGCCATTCAACAGTATTATTGAGAGCTCATGTAGGAAATTGAAGGACACTTTACAGTCTTTAATGCTAAGTTATAAATTAAATGCAGAAGAATTCTCATTAAAGCTATGAAATCACATTGATTTCTTCTTTTATTTTGTTCTTTGATTAACATTAGTGACAGGAGTCACAGCAGCACGTTTAATAAGAACGCGGCCCCTTTAAGAGCTGTCTCAGTACGCAGATCTGACCGTCACCGCACTCCCATTTTCACAACTCTTTGCATTCATTTAGATTTTATTTTACACTTTGAAGTCTGTGCTTAAGAAAATGCTAGACAAAACGGGCTTTCTGACATAATCTTGTGTGGTTTTATCCATTCAAGCACGAAAGAGAACTTAACTCGGATGCGCTGTCTGACAGAGATTCACCGACGCAGCCTTCAGCCCGTGACTGTACACACCAGACTGGACCTCGCGTTGCGTTTTGCCGCGTCCCACAGTTTAGAAGCGGCCTATCTCCATTGAACGCGTCAAAGCAACCGTTTAAAATCGCGCTTAAGTGGTTTAAAAGCCTGTACACGAATAAGAGCGTGATTACATAATGTAACGCTAGACAAAGGATGTCAAAACAAACGGATGTTGCGTTAATTGCGATAAATATTTTCTCACGCGTTAATTTGAAAAAATTAATCGCATGCGTTAATGTTGACAGCCCTAATCAAAACACATTTTAGAATCACACAGACATCAGGAGTCAGTGTATGAATCTCAGCAATGGTGAGAATCAACAGACTAATTCAGATAAACGGATCAACTGCAATGCATGCTGGGAATTATGAATGAGTTTTGTGCTATGATGTTACCCAGCATGCATTGCAACATGAAGTTTTCGTTTACTGATTGTCACCATTGTTGAGATTCATACACTGATTCTTCATGTCTGTGTGTCTAAATTCAGTCCTTCGTTGAAATATTTAATTGTTTCAGTTTTCACAAATCTTTCTAGACAGCAAAATGCATCAAACTCCCAGATTATATAATGTTCTTTCAGGATCAGCAGCACAGCAATTTATTCAAATTTAAACATGATAGTAATCTCAATGACCACCAACCAACAACATTTGATTAGATTATCATTTGCATAACCAAAACAAGTGTACTTTAAAAATACATAATCTACATAGTACATAATAATTTAACAAATCTGAAGAGTAAAAGTCAAGGGTCAAGAGCCCAACTCAAGGAAACACACCATGATGGTGACTTTTGTCAGCTGGGAACGTTCTTAAAACAAAAAAACTGACATTTTGCATATTTTAAAACGTGAAAAATCTCCAAGGAACGTTCTTATAACAAACTTTTGTTAGCTGGGTTGTGTTTCAGGTTGTAGTTGTTGTGTTTCTCTGGGTAAATTTAATTTAATTTAAGTTTTTGTTGATCTTTTCTGCAGTGATTGTGTTTGTTAACAGCAGATGTTCATCACTAATGACTCAATCATCACTATAATAATAATGAAACTCAATACAAATTCTGTCAAACAGGAGCACAGAAAGGTGTTGGTTTTAGGATAAATCTGGGCCAGAATTGAAATGAACTGTTGATTATATTTGGGTCAGTTCTGCTTTATTTGTTTTGTTTTTGGCTGACATGCGGCATTGCTTTGGCTTGCTTGTGGCCCAAACCTGGCAAACAGGAGCGGACCACCCAAGTGCCTTCATTCCATGCCATATGTGGGCCAGATGAGGGGGTATGGGGAGTAAGGTGTGGGCCGGATTTGGGCCGCAAATATTTGCTATCTGGGTGGGTTGCTATCTGGGAAGCAACATGTGCATGGACACTGATGCCAATTGGTCATTGCCTGTCGATGCAGAAGTATAAATTAAAACTGACACATAGCCTATGGAGTAGGTCCACGCACGAGTATAAACTGAGTTTAAAGCAATCTGACCCATATTGTTTTCTTGAAGGCTTTTCAATTCAAATACAAGTGGATTATTTGGTTGCATGTAAACATAGTCAATAATCACAATAATGGTGGTTTGAAGTTTCAACATTTTTTAACATTAACTGATATTGATTCAATGCAATTAACATTGACAAATCCACAATTTTTAAGGGAAGTACAGATATATCACCAAGGATTATCTGGTAATATATCAGAGGGGATATTCCAATTAAAATAATGTACAAATACAAATATAAAAAACAAAGTTTTCATCAGATATTATTATTTGCACCTTTAAAACAAAACCACCCTTGCAGTTGAACAGTGTGCATGCCAAGACAAGATATAATGTTAAAACAAAGTATTTTGAAATGGATCAAAAGTAAATTTAGGTTAAAGTCGTGTAACTTTTGAAGGGCAGTAATAAAAAATACTGTATTTCTATCTTTTCAAATGTATATATACACACACACTGACCTGAGAAAATCAGCAGAAGAAACAGCATTTCCATTGCAGATGGATTTAAAGAATAATATCAATCTGAAACAGAAGGAATCAAACACATTTCAATGAAGTAAATCAGCATGTCAGTTTAGTGATGTAATTCAATAAAGCATGCACGTTTACCTGCAGGACCAGTCTGAAGATGAATATGGTCTTTCTTATCTCTACATTCTGGGTTTTGTTTCCTACAGAATAGCCTCCTACAATGGCTCTAATGCAAAACATGTCTCTGTTTGGAAAAAGTGACACTGATTTTCATTCAGATGTTCAGATCTTCTTTTGTTTGAAATCATGTAAATCAAGGCTAGTCAACTCCGGTCCTGGAGGGCCAGTGATCTGCATAGTTTAGTTCCAATCCTGATAGCAAGAGAGCAGGTGAGAACCATCGAATCAATGTTAAAAACTGTTGATGTGTCAACAATGTTAATTGCATTGAATCAATATCACTTTTGCACCCGCAATTAATGTTGAAAAATGTTGTAATTTAAACAAACCACCATTATTGTGATCAGTGTTCGCTTTAGTTGGGCTCTTGACTCTCATTAAACAATGATTCTACAAGAACACTTATGCATTTATAAAGTAAGAGATGTTTTATAGTTAATTTGAAGTAGGTTACGGTTTGTGATGGCTGGAATCAAGAGGAGCAATAACACTAACCAACGTTGAAGCTGATCTTTCACGACTGATTTGAATGTTTTGGTTCACAAATGCAAAGATCCTACAACAAAATAAACAGAACATTTACTGACACACTTAGACATCGACACTCATACACACCTCAACAATGGTGACGATCATCAAACTTATTCAGATAATCAGATCAACTGCAATTAGAATTAGTTTGTCCAAAATCATAGTATGCTGAAATGAGTATTCTTAAAGTACCCGGACGGTCTACTGTTTCTGGTGAAATTTTGAAGTGCAGATCCATGGAAACTCAAAGGGCTGATATTACCCACAACTCACCGTGAGTAGGCAGAGTTTACCCAGCTAACACAGTACATTCTGACAACGTCGCCAGTTCATCTTCAATTGGTCACCATGACATTACTTTGTCACCACGTTCTGAGGACGTCTTGGCAACGTTCTATTTCTTAGAATTTTTGCTTACGTTCCAGTAACGTTCTAGCCACGTCCTCAAATAACATCCTGAATTAATCCCATGGAGAACGTAGAGACGTGATGTACTGGTCTTCAGATGACCTGTACACTGGTCATTTGATTAATGAATCTGGTCATTTCTGTTTATGTTATTGTATGGAAAACTTATGATCAGAGTAAAAATTTGTTATAATGTCAAGTGCTATAAATGACAAATGCTATAAATCCGACTTCTCAAAGCTATTAAACTGGAGTTTAATTCGATACCACAATTAAAACTGTGTTTCTATTTATTTAGTGCACGCGTCTGATATGTGCGTGCATATCGAAAGCCAACAGTTTCACAATTGGCGTGCTTTTGATCGCCGTATTAATATTAAAACGCCGATTTCTTAACGCCGCCGGGCGCTAAATTAACGTCATACGCCGCCACGCGTTTAAATGCCTCACGTTAAGTTAACGTCACACGTCACATACTCTCCCTGCACTTCCAAATTTTGCTCAGTGCAGTTTAAGAAAAATACTTACTTTGCAAAGCATTTCTTTAAAGGTCGCATCATCTACTTCATCCAAGGATGCAGGAGGGGTGGGTTTACCACAAACCTGGAGAAAGAGCTTTTCTGAAAAGAAATGTGGCCCCATTCCTCCATGAATTATACAAGCTGATATCATTTGTGATATCTGCCTGTAGAGACCCTTATGCTGTAAAGAAGCTGTAAAGATACATGCAATTCTACTGCTGGTACTTGGCACTCCCCGTGTGCAAATTCCATGCCCGCACAAAAACTTTGCCAAATGGCACTTGTTCTAGGCAGAGAGAAGCTCATTCACAACAGAGAAAGCATCTAAATCAAGTGACGCCATGGGTCCACAGCACACGGATGAGCACATCTACACGTCCCCAACTAACCTTCAAAGCACTATGGAATATATATATTACAAGAAGAAAATTCCAGCAAATCTCCCAGATGCAGCATCTAAATCAAGGACATTCCCATTTCTTCTAGTAGAGACATCTTGGACGATCAATGATGGTGAAATTGCGCTTGACAAACCACTGCAAGGAATGGAAGGATGGTCTTCACAATTTGATGATCATGTGCTCCTGAGTGTCGAAGTTTGTCTATATCTAATCTATATCAGGTTTGGCTTAATTGTGTAGTGTCTGACACATCTACCTGTCTAAGCCTTTTAAATAATTCAATGAATTCCTATGACCTTTATGTCTATCCCAGAATCATGTATCAGTTTCCAGGACTGTAGACACTTTGGAGGGCCTCCACTGAGTAAAATACCCCAAACAGAGACACCATACTTCACGGGTACTGTCAATTTGAGGCCTTGACAGATAATGAGTTCTCATATTCTTGTGTTAATTGTGGTTACCATTATTGAATAGCACAAGAAGGCTGTTTTTAGCATGTCAGGTAAGAGCTTGTTTAATAATCCTAATCAGTGAAAAAAGGGAATTCAAATGCTTGAAATAGCAGCGATATATGTACTTGTATATGTATGTCATTCAAGTTAATGACCTCAAAGAGTCTTCACCGGAGTTTAGATGGGAAGTTGACATAGAGGATTTCTGGAAGTCAGTAAATCTTGAGATGATAGCTCGTGGATTTGTTCCCACCATAAAATTTTGCTTTTGTTGGAATCTCTGTGATTTATTGAATTGTCTTCTGGGATTTCTTGCATGTTCATATACTGTAGAGCAGGGGTCTTCAACTACTTTTCTTTGAGGGCCAGATTCCAAAAGTATAAATAGGATGCGGGCCAGTTGTTTACCATATTTACCGTTATTTATTGCGTTTTGTTCCTTTTATACTGTTTATGTTGCTGTTACTTATAGGCCATGATTAAAACATGCACACAAATATTGCATCCAGCATTTGTGCCTTTTCATGATATTAAATTAAAAGGGATATTGTCTTTTTAACTGTGTTTTATTTTCCTTAATGCGTTACTTTACCCAAAAATTGCTACTAATTTTCTCACCCACAGTCCTCCAGTACATCGAGATGTGGGTGGCATTGTTTTTTCAAGAGGATATTTATGAAGATATTTGGTTGAATTAATTAAAGTTAAATCAATAAAAGTAAAAAACGCAAATACATTCAACACAAAAGTAATCCCTGCCCCTTGTGTCGTTAAATTCGCGTCTTATAATGCGAGTCAATTGATCTGTGCAAGAAACTGAACGCTATTATCTATTACTATGAATGCAGTAATAAAAACAACACTGTTTTCCCCTTATCTGAGACAACCGTTCACGTGGTGTTCCCTTCCTACAGTTAGCCTACTTTCAAGGGCACAAAACGCGTTTTAGCACACGACCTATCGCGTGCGCAAACCGATCGCCTGTGGCTGTGCAATGCATTGCTGATTATAACCGAGTAAATAACATTAAGTTTCTTGAACTGACCGATCAAATCGCTTTATAAGACGTAAATATTATGAGCCGTGGGAATTACTTTTGTTTTGAATGTAGCAGCGTTTTGGGCTTTTAAAGATGTGGCGTCTCAGGAGGACGTGCGTTTAAAGCACAGCGAGTGTTTTATGTTTTTGATATGCGGAGTTATTCGTTTTAAGACCGCATTTCCCCTTGTTTTGGTCTATTTTTCTTTAGAGCCTGTTTCTTTTATTAACCCAGCAATAATGAAGGTGTTCATAGTACATTTCTTCTTTTGTGCGTTTATTTTGAATGGTGCACTATGGCAGTGTAACGTGTGAGACGTGCGGATCCATATGCACAGCTTTATTCAGATACATGGTCAAAACACAGGCAAGGTCGAACACCAGCAAACAGGAATGGCACAGACGAGACACGAGAGTAATCCTAAAACAGGCGCGGGTCGATCGACGGCGAACATAATCCAAAGGGTTTGACAATAGGGGTAATCCAACACACAGGCAAAAGATAAGAACACGAGAACCCAGGCAACTGACTCGACTCTGAAAACTAGCACAGGGAGCTGGCTCCGTAAAGACGCTACTAAACGGCGTAAATGCTTCAACAATACTCCGGCTAGAAAGGTAGTTTGAGACTGATAGTCTTATAGTGGGTGTGATTGGTTTCAGGTGAGCTTGTGATTAGTGCAATGGATCATGGGAAATGTAGTCCAGGGTGATGTGTATCAGTCTGTGTGGTGTGAGGGTCAATATAATGAAAGGGCGACCTCTGGTGGCAATCGGACGGAAGGCCATGGACTGGATTCGTGACAGGCAGCTAATGTTGATGGAAATAAAGTAACGAAAATCAAATATACTTCATCAGTTGTTTTACAGTTATTTTAGGCACTCTTTAAATAAAAAATGACTAAAATATTGGCTGTAATGTCACAGAATGTCGGACTGAAACATAACTGCTCTATTTCAGCCTATTGATATTTCTCTCAAAGGCTCCGCTCAGATCCCGCTCTGACATAAAATGTGTCTAGTAAGCCTAATTGTATTCAGTTTATAATAAACGTATTGAATAAATGTCCGAGTTTAAGTCAGGATAGTGCCATTTTATCTCACCATCTAGCTAGCTTAAATGTTAACATCACACGACACGAGGTAATAGCGTACCCCAAGTGCTATTACGTCAAATAAGTTACGTTATGTTAAATAGGCTACGTTAAATAATTTTATGACTATTGTGTAATTATATATAATAACTATAGTTTTAAAAGTAGGCTATTCTAGTTGCATTTTTCATCAGTGAATTATCCTTTGACTACACTGTTAGCCCTTACCTGCTATTTCTACAGTAATTTATTGGCAGCACTGTTGCCAGCTAGTTACTGTAGATCATACATGTGCAAAAGCTCTTATTGAGGTTGAATTTTTGTAAGTCACTATTAGTGTGATCAGTGTTTCTTTTAGTTGAACTGTTGGCTCTCCTCTCATTTGTATAAATAATTCTTCCGAATTGTGTGCTGGATACATGTTTGTTGTAGAAAAGGACAATAGACTTGAAGTGATGTGAACCAGTAAAACATGTGTAGTATATTAATTTACAAAAGTGCTCTCACAATATACAGTCAAAATATTAATCTACAGCGAGTCAGACACAAAAAGACATGAATCTCAACAATGGTGACAATCAACTGAGCTTCATGCTGCAATGCATGCTGGGTGCATAGTTCAAAACTCATTCATGATTGTTTGTCACCAGTGGTGACTTCAAACATAATGTAACCACTGTAATGAACTGGAGTTCAATCTCTGTTAATTCTCAATAAGATTTTATATAGATGACAGAATTAAAGTGAAAGTGGTGTCTGTGATAAGTGAAGATGTTAATGATGTTTGTGTGTAATTCTCCTCTGGTGAGATCTTGACAGACTTCATGTGTTCATCTGTTATTTACACTTGATGTTCATCTAAGACCTTGTGAATTCATTGAGTTAATGGATTCTTTTAACGATGCATCTTCAAACAGTCATTACAGTAGTTTACTGTAAAACGCCTACAGTAACTAGCAGGCAACAGTGTTGACAATATATGACTGTAGAAATGGCAGGTAAGGGCTAACAGCGTATTTTCTGGCCCGTCTAGCGGCGAATTTGTTTTTTATCCCGATGCCAAACTTACTTGCCGACCCCTGGTCTAGTGGATGAGCTGATGAAGCAGAAGGTAAAGGACTTGATTGAATTAAAATGTGGATGCATCATGTGACCTCTGAGACAAAAGAGTTGTTTTCACTGTTGCTTTTATTGTGTGTCAGGTTGGTGTTCTCTCAAATGGGTCTTATTTCAAGATGAAGAGAGCCAACGAAGAAAAGACAGCCATATGACAAAATCTTCCTGAAGATCTGGGGAGCATCAGGTAGGTGCAGTAATATTGTAGTTTAATTTGATAACAATTGAGAAATTCCATTTTCATGTGTCCTTTGGAAATGGCTTTAACTGGAGGCTGGTCGGTGATTTGCCCACATGGTGTGGTGTATAAAGTTCAATTTGAGAGCAGAAAGCCTCGCAAAGATTTCACAGATCGGCTGTTGTCATGGAAGCCCATTCTTAGTGTTTGTGTTTATGACTTTGCACGAGGCTTGGCCACGCATGGTAATTTGCATGTGCCTACAGATATTCCATTTCAACCACATGAAGGCTAGCCAACAGCAGACAACATCAGCTTGGCAAAGCAGGCAAATTGAAGGTATCCCTTCCTTGGTTGTTTGAAAAGACAGACGATTTGAATACCAAAGGCTATCCTATTACTGGATCATCAGAGCACTGTGTGTTGTATGACAAACTGCACGAATCAAACTCAAAAGACCCCCAATAATTTCTCAAATTGAAGAGCAGTTTTTTGCAAGCTTGCGAAAAATCAACTATTTCCTCAACATCGTGGCACCTTCAACACATCTTTATGATGCGCAACATTGTTGATCACATGGTCACAAACCTCGTAGAATAGAAAGTATCGTCCTGTCTGAATTTGGACAAGCGATTCTAGGTTAGTAGCCAATACATCTGCTGCAGTGTTTTTTTATTGTAATAAATAATGATATATTATAGTATGTTAGTAACTTTGTCATTCCCTGTCTTCCTCAGCCCCACAGACCAGTGAAAGAGAAACCATAAGGCAGCATCCACATCAGTTAAATCAAGACATTGGTGAGGAGAATTTTCCCCATTGTGACTCTCCGTGTTTTTGCCTTTATGTTAACCAGTTGCGGCTGGTCAATAGAGGGCCAATTATCAGCGGAGACGACTGTCAAATGTGATGAGCGACTTTCGCGAGCGACTACCAATAGGAGTAAAGCAGTGGAGCTCACGTCATTCGTCTCTCGTCAGTTACTGTAGGGTTTGTTCAAACTGTTACTAGGACAACCAAAGCTAGGAACGCCTTCAAACGACCTCATAGCAAGAGATAAGCGACACACAGCGACAAAAGGCTTGTTCGACATTGTACTTTTCACCTTTTTGTCAAAGCTCTTTTTGCCCCGTTCAGCAGATTCTCTGGCAATCTTATATGCCTCTTCCATTCCATGTCTCCATTTCTCCACATACTCTTTCTGATTACAGGTAGGCTTTTCTAAATTAAGTCCAAACAACATGTCGACAGGCAGTCTTGGAGACCTTCCATCTAAAAGATAAAAGGAGAAAACCCTGTGACTTCCGAGCGGGTACACAATAGGCTTGTTTGACTTGATGCGGCGCCTCAAAATCCGACGGGCGGATGACATCAAAGTACCGCGAGAGCGATTCGAAAGCAAACTTTTTATGGTTGTTCGAATCGCTCTCGCGGTACTTTGATGTCATCCACCTGTCGGATCTTGCGGGACCGCATCAAGTCGAACAAGCCTATTGTTTCCCACAGGATTTTGACAGACGAGGCGCTGGTGACGTCACGAGTTAATTAGCATACTTGTGACGTCATCACGTCACATTTGCATCGTGTTAGCGTTAGCAGACTGCGCTCTTTTTTCTACTAACGCGCTCTATAAATACCAAACACAAATTGCGCCATTGACTTTTGACCAGGTTTGAGTTGGTCTATGGCGCAATTTTTGTTTGGTATTTAAAGAGCGCGTTAGTAGAAAATGCGCCTTTGGGCGAGTCCACAACGTGCTTAAACTTTATTTATTACTCAGAGGGAAGGGCAGCAGCACACAATTATGCCAAATATAAAAATAAATGTAGTACAATGTAAAATATGATTATTGTGGACATAAAGATAAAAATCTGGCTTGTCCTGTAGATGCCTTTCCTCTCTGGAGAAGCGTCCAGTCTTTGCTCTTGCAAAGTCCGCCGTGTAAATAGCGAATCCGCCCTGGTGCGAGCGCAACTGGCTCTTAAAGCGGCAGTCCGCAAGTTCTTTTGAGTAAAAATGAGCTAAAACCAATGATTGAGCAAGTACATGAAAGAACGGTGTTTAAAACTGTGTCACTACCTTTGCTGGATTCACCACGGAAAGCTTGTAATAATGGTTTGTAATTTGCCTGTCGGTCGTCTTTTCCGGAGATCCTTATATGGTGTCTTTCGTCTGTGTGTCATTTCGTCACATTCGTACACAGAACGAAGAGGATCCGGCTGCTAGCCAGCGTGTGGATGCGAGTGACAGGCTGTTTTTAGCGTGTACTCACAACTGTTGGGTAGGATTTCATACAACGTTTAGTATTTTTTATGGCGGCGTTTAGTACTTTTACTTTTAAACGCCAAGCAGTGTTGACATCTGGGGATTCATCATTTGTGAAAAACAAGAAAGAACGAACTGAAGACGGTTTACAAAGAAACAGGGAATGTGATCGGACTCGTGCGAAAATTAATATGTAAACGGATGCAGACATCGCTTTATTTCTTCTGAACAGGTAAGACATTTCAATAGATAACCCAAAAACCGTAGCGCACTTGTTGTGTTAATACAGATGGGTAACTTAGTTTCATCGGTTGTTCTTTCTCTTTTTATGTTCATTATGATAAATGTAATTTAAACCCTATTCGCCCGGGATTAGTATTATCTGGGCACCTCGTGTGATTTAGAAATGACCTCCCCACATCTGTATTTCATTAGCACGGACAAGTGAAGCCTGTGATTTTACTCAAATTTACGGACTTATATCTCGGATATGATGGCAAGGCTTTGCATATAGTATATATAGTTGTATGATGTACAATGATTTATGACCGTGCCTGTCAGCATTTGAGACCCGCGTTCGGGGATCTTCTGTCTGGTTCGCTTTACAGGAGTTTCCATGAGAAATAACAAAACGACCCAGCACCCGAAATAATATCAAAACACTTCAACACAGCCTCCATTTGCGCTACTTGTGTCTGTTTATGTTCTTATTTGTTTCGTGTTATATCATCTGCCATGTTATCTGTGTTTATTATGCGCTACTGATGTACAGTGAAGATTCTCACCGCTGCACTGTCACAGGCCACGACTCAAAACATCAGACTCATCCGCGCAGTTGAGCAGCGCCGAATCACAACTCACGTCAAGAAATACCTCCGCACATCACCTGCAGTAGCAATTACAAACTGAGATGGCGACAAAGAGGCCAATCCTACGGACTGCTGCTTTAAGAGCAGGTGTTCATCATTAATGATCAATCATCTCTTAATTAATCACTTCATTATCTCATTATCTTCAACTCTGCTTCAGTGTTACTTTAACACCCTATAGTGTGGACACATATAGACACCCAGTAGTGTTCATTTATCACTGGCCAATTTGCTGTGTACGCCACTTCCCATGCAAAAGATGAGATTTATAAAAACAAACTTTACGGGAGAATGTGCGCATCTGTAAACAAACTCTGACCCATGCGTACGCACATTCTGGAGACAAATGGTGAGTTAGTGAACTTAGATTGCAGAAAGTAAGATTGATAAAAACGATTATAAGCATTAATGCCTCACACACATTTTATTTGACCTCGTATCCATTAAAGATCCACATTATCATGAAGATTAAATCTGCAGAGTTATTTGTATTGAGTGATAATTGTTTCATGCGCCTTCTTGTAAAATCAACTCAAATCTTAAATCAAAATTCAATGTAAATATTTAATCAGTGCTGTCTCACCATCACACTATGAGCGCATGAGGAGGAGATGATCCGACTGAACAGGGCCAGCATCAAATATGATCACTGCAGAACACAGGGTAAATAAATACTAAATACATTTCCTTAAATACTGAGCATAATCATCATAAATCATAATCAAGTCTGGAAATACAGCCATTAAGCTCTCGCACAACCGTTTCTCTTTATGTTCTCGTTATCAGTTCTAACTATAATGGTGCTCATAACAAAACAGGAATGAAGAAACATTCGTCTTTTATGATTATGTCTTCAAATATGATCTCAGGTGAAGCACACCAGTAATTAATGAGGTGATTTTAATGAGGTGTTAATGATCCGTCTAAATGCTGTAAACATTTAAATGCTGCAGAGACCTTCTTTGGCTTCAATATAATAATAATAATTATTATTAATTATAACAATTATGAATTTGTAAATCTCAGTGAATCTCATGTTTGGCCATTTATGATTTCACTATGGAGATAAAGGATGGGATCGGGGGTTTTCGCCAGTTTTACATCATTTTTTGTTATTTTCATATGGCATCGGTGGACCCGGAAACGGTATATTATGTTCATTATGGTGCGTGACGTCAGGCTTAACAAGCGGATTGGATGCGTACGCACAGCGTACGCACAGTTTATAAATCTGAATATTTTTTGGCGTACGATATTTTTGGTACGACAGTTATCATTTCATTACTCACTTAATGATCTCATTCACTTTAACTCTTTGAGGACTTGGATGTGACTTGAGACTTGCTTGTGACTTGAAAGGAATGACTTGGTTCCTCCTCTGGTGAAATCAGCTCATGGGTTCATGGGTGAAACAAAAATATGGCAGGACTTTTACTCTTTGGCCCCTGGACTATACACCTCTGCAAGTCAGTCAACCGGCGTGTTAAATTCGTCGATTTACCTGCTGGAGTCGATGTGTTCATCACCGTCGTCTGCTCCAGGTGAAACAGGTATCTGTTCATAACTACATTCATAATTTCTAGTGTACATTACACATGTTACGCTGTGTATGGAAAACTTCGTAAAGCAACTTTTTTAAGTCCTTGTACACATGCCAATAACATACAGTCACTCACAACAGTAAATAGTGTTCATGTGTACTGTGTTTTATGCATAAAGCAGACAGTGCTGTGGCTTACCTATACTGTTTACACTTTACAAGTCAAACTACACACACCATCTCCCCTGTCACCTCCTGGTATCTCAGTTTCCAGCTGCAAATGAGGTGTGTACATGTGTCACGATTGTGGAGGAGCGAAGAACCCAATAGCAGGCAGCGGGAATGCAGGGGTAAACAAAGACTTTTATTAAATAATAAACACGATAAACAGGAAACCAAAAAAACCCACAATGGGGAAAAAACGGACACGGTAACAAAACAAGGATACAAACATAAGACTTCCCACGATGGGGCAAAACTAGAAAATAACAAAACAAACTCACGACACAACGTCCAGGGGCAGGGAAAGGAAAACCAAAAAAGACAAGGTAAATACTCAACACGGTAAACGCACAAGCACAAGGTACAGGGGACACGTACATGTATACAATACAGTCCACGAGCACAGGACAAAGAAACATGAGGACTTATATAGGGCAAGACAAACGAGGGATTATGACACAGGGCAGGTGGGAAACATTAGACACGGCAGGGAAGCAATACATGAAACGAGAGGGGCGGGGCCAATGACAAGACACGAGAAAGCACATGAGATGTCAAAACATAAACAACTCATGGCTTTCTCACATAAAACCTAAGGGCTCTGTCCCGATCCTGCCACATGACTAGAAAATCCTGAACGAGAAGGCAGGACCGTGACAACATGCCCAACGACCAGCATTCGATCTCAATCTACTCAATCACCTGCAAGGTTAAAACACTTACTTCATCTGTACATTTACAGGTTATTTAAACCATCTGTATACTTGCCCGTTTTATACTGCTCAATCGCTGTTGTGAACAAGATGAACATCATTTGCATATTTCTGCTGAAAATCAATAGAAACCTAATAGAAACATTGTAGAAATCCTAAAAGATACCATTTTGAACCATTTGCTTTGGACATTAAAACCATTACAAAATTCCTCTCTGTAGTGTGTTTCAGGCATTATTTCAAGTGGATTAATCTGCTAGATCACACCCCACCAATATAAGCCATCACATACCAGTAAACAACATTTAGATTTCCATGGAAACCAATTCAATTACCATTATAACCATTGTCTATTGTGCTTGGCCATGATTCTGTTGTTTTTTTCAGCAGGGGTTACAAGCTGTTCATCACAATAGCTGGGTAACAAACTACACTGATACAATAATGTTTGTCCCTGTGGACTCACCACTAAAATTTGACATTTACAGAATGTGAGTTTGTCTTGCAACTTAATTTACATGCATTTACATGTATTTTCAAAAGATGCTTGTTGCAATTTTACTTTTTGTTTACGTTTCTTTGTGTACCACAACAAAAATAACACCATCCTGTGTTTGGTTATTTAGGGCGGTTAAAAAAGTCCTGTAAAAAAGCCTTGCGACTGGGAACCTGCAAAGATGCAAACTATCCAATAATGTCACCTGAAATGCCCTAAAAGCAGCACTCCCACAGCTTAGTTAAGTTTATTGTACCACTGCTCTTGTTCCTCACCTATTATAATATATATATATATATATATATACTTTTATTTATATATTTATTATAATCTTTTGCTGCGTCGGGTGACACAGCAAGTGTTCAGGTTAAAGAGGGAGGAGGAAGATGGCAGGAGAAATCCACAGGTTCTTGTGGAAGACTGGAGACAGGATCTTCAGGAGGTCAGTAATAGCAGGCTATAGCATACAGCCCATAACCCAAAGGGAGACCAGACAATGATTGCAACTGCAGCTGATTGTGGTAATGATGAGTTCATTCATTCATTCATTCATTCATTCATTCATTCATTCATTCATTCATTCATTCATTCATTCATTCATTCATTCATTCATTCATTCAGTTGCCCATGTGTCAATCAGAACTATTCCAAATAAAGAAACAGTTCACCCAAAAACCAAAAACATCCCATAATTTACTATGTCTAAGCCCAACTGTTTTGTGTTTTTAAAAGCAGCAGTCTCCACAAAGAGTGTAAAGCCTCTCTGAAGTCAAAGTTGTATTGTGAGAAGATGAATTAAAGACAAACGGTTGTCCAACACCTCATTAAAAATAGAGATAGCTTTCAATATTGTTGGTCCTTGAATGTTTTGTGACCAGTTAGGAGACATGCAACAATCAACAAGGTTTGACGTTATCAATGTGCAGCCATATTTGATTTTTCGACTTGCGGGTGAGTAATTCTTGACAGAATGTTCATTTATGGGTGGAGTATCCCTTTTTTCCCCCCCAAATACTATAATATAATACTAATATAATATATATAGACTGTTAGTTTTCCAATAATAAATGCTGTTCTGTGCTAAAACTGAGTGTTGTTGTTGTGTATCGACCCCGTTCCCTTATGTGTGCGTGCACTTTCAGAGATAAACATCGCTATGCTCTGCGAGGCCATTTGAATGCAGAAACTCATATTGTCAACACTATCTGAAATGCAAATCAGTATCTGTGTTTCTAAACTAAAACATGTTTTGCATAAGAAATAAAAGGCAGGATGTGGAGATTGTAATAGTCGTTGCACTTCAACAACAATAGTCAGCACCACTTGATGGTCAACTTGAACTTCTTTGTTGCAGGTATCTGGGAATATGTTTTCTTGTAGTTATCTTTGCGAGCTCTTTTAACTTATTTATTTTCTTAATGCGTGTTTGTCATGATTAAAAATGTTGTTTCATTGTTTCAGATTTGCTATGGTAAGTCCATCACCAATGGAAAGGTTGATTCATTTTCTACTTTTTTCAGGTCAGTGTGAATTTAGTTCATATAATTTTATACTAATATTTGATATATAACATAATATATGGCCATTACACTGCTCAGTGTACACTGGAAAACATGCTACTTGAACTTCGCTTAAACTAAAAATAATTTGGGACAAACTTGAACGGTTACATTCAATTGCATTAGTATTTTTTGAAGTTGTATTTATGCTCCGGTTCAAACCTTTACTCTATATTTAATATGACATATTGACATTAGTCACCTTACATGTACTCTTTATACTTTACATTCTTTAAACACGCAGAAAGAAACAGTTCTTGGACCCCATTAAGTGCTCCAGAACTGTTTGCTCTCCTACATTCTTCAAAATATCTTCTTTTGCGCTCATTCCAAATGAACAGATTATTGGATTAGTGTATGTCTGTGATTTTTGTGACATGTAAAGTATTCAGATGATAAACTTCGTGGGCGTATAGGAATAAAGGGTTTTGACATTGAAGGATTTCTGAACACTGTTCCTCTCAACAGGACTTTGTCTGCTCACCCAAGCTATATCACGTCAGTACGTTGTGATCCAGGAGAAGAAGACCTGGCATGAAGCTCAGGCGTACTGCAGACAGAATCACATTGACCTGGCCACTGTTCAGAGCGCTGAAGACTGGACAAATGTACAAAAAACAGTCGAGTCTGCATTGACATCAGTAACCTGGATTGGATTATACAACGACATCAATAGCTGGCGATGGACTTACAAATATGAGAATATTACATCCAAGCTATGGGCAACTGGAGAGCCAAACAATGGAAAAGAGGAATGCGGTTTATTGCAGAGTGGCACATGGAGGGATTATCTGTGCAATAATGAATACCTCTTTGTTTGTTACAACGGTAAGAAATAATACCAACGCACGTCATTGTTGGTTGTTTTAACACAGTAACTCGGTTATTAAAATGTTGCTTGATCTGAGCATCCCAACCAGGGGTGCGTTTCCGTCATCACTGCTTGACCACCACGGTACAATATCATTGGAGAAGCTAGTCCGGATTGAGTCAATTATGAGAGAACTTTCATTGTTTTCTAAACTATTTATTATAAGGCATGTAATACCCTTTCTGAAAACTGATCTATAGACACGGTTCTGCGTGTCATCAAAGTTGAAAAGGACCAGCTAAGAAATATTCAATAAAACTATTCAAACACAGAAAATGTGCATATCTCTGAATGCGTTCATTTGTGGAGTTTGACATCAGGTGGAACAACCAATCGCAAGGTTTTCAGCCAACATAACTGGTCCTTCAATATTTGTACCAAATCACTCAGACTTGATAAGTACAGTGTAAAGCTAACCCGGTTCAAACCTACACTAATCAACTTTCTTTCACACGTTATTACAGAAAATGGAACAAATAAGTTTATTTTTATCTCTCATTTCTGGACGACGTGGCATAAGGCTCGGAGCTACTGCAGACAGCATTACACAGATCTGGCCATCATTCGGAGTCCATCTGAGAATGACCAGTTGGCATCAATGGCACAAGGTTATAATGCATGGATTGGTCTATACAGGGACTCATGGATGTGGTCAGACGGGTCAAAGGTCAACACTTCCTCCATTAGCTGGTTGATTGGACAACCTGATGTGACTGGGCTGAGCCAACCTTGCGGCTCTATACGAGCTGATGGTCTGATAGAGGATCGGCTTTGCTCACATGTCCTTCCTTTCATCTGTTTGAGCTGTAAGTTTTATGTGTAATGCTTTGCTACTCATCTTAGGTAAAGACCATTAGGAACACACGTTATTGTAAGCCAGTTTAGTGAGAACGTGTCTTTAAAAAGGTACGCTGTGAACGATTCAGCTTGAGTCATCAGTCGAATTATGACACTGTTCAGTGTTTGTGTCCATTAGTGACACTGAATCAGTGTTGAAGTGAATAAGATAAGATGATCCAACATCATTAAAGGGACAGTTCACCCAAATTGAAAGTTCTTTCATCATTCATTCACCCTCTTGTCATTTCAAACCTGTTTTACTTGCTTTCTTCCAAAAAGCACAAAACAGATATATTACCAAAACGACGGCAGTATTGACTTGCGTTACTTGTGTGTCCATACACATGAAGTGAAGGGGTACCGCCGTTGTTCCGTTACCAACATTCTTCAAAATATCTTCTTTTGTGTTGTGCCAGGTTTGGCACAACAAGAGGAAATGATGACAGAGTTTTTATTTTGGGGCGAACTATCAATTTAAAACTACCACCTTACTGAGGGATATATACATAAACGTAATGTGTACATAACATATTTTTCACCACTCTGAGCGCGTGCCTCCCCTGACATGATCTGGCGCCCCCCAGTGGAGGAATGCCACACACGCTTAAAAAAACAGAATTAATAGAAAGTCAAGCTACATTGAGTCAACAAATTCTTTTAACAGCATTTATATACATAAACTATTATTATTTGCACATATTACTATTTTTACTATAATGTTAAAATAAAAACACTATTGTCTCCGATTGGTCTGACCGACATTAAGAAAAAATTATAGTTTTTGTAAGCTTTATTCTTTACATTTCTAATAGTCAGTGATAATACTAAATAAACCTTCTTCTAAATGATTTTTGACAGATTCAAGAAAACAGATTGTGAGAGTCGAGGTGAAATCTGCAAAGAAACTAAACGACCCTGCAGTAATGGAGACCATCTTGCAGTTTGTAAGTATTTGTAACTGTAACTGTAAGAGTTTGTGTTAAACTAGAACACCATCAGAATACTCCCAGCTGTAAGAATGTTGCTTAAACGTCCCATTAAGTTTCGTTTAAAGTGTCCAGTTTGTGTATGGTTGTTTTAATAATGTTTTCAAAAAGTTAAGTCCATACAGTGTTACATTCTATTGTACAGTGTTACATTCTACATTCTAAACGTGACTGAAAATGTTATTTTTGTTTATTTCTTCATTTACCTTCTGATTCCTATTAAGACATTAATAGTAGTAACATTATAAATTTGCATTAAACTGCATTCTGGCTTTTTTATTGAGAAAGCAGCTCATTATGAAATATATTTTTTCTCTAATACACAATGCTCATAATGAATGAAACCCTTTTATTGAATACTTCTTGCAATCGTTTTTTTTTTTGTCGAGATAACCATGGGCTGCTTAACGTAAACCCGGGTTCTTTGTGTCAAGCGCCGGGTCTGATCACCTGTTTGTATCCTCTGCTGTCTCTGGGTTTGTGATTTTGTCCGTGCGTGTGCGCCACCACCTTGTTCTATCACTCAGTTCTTCTCGGCGGTTGCCATCGCCGCTCTCCCACTGCCCTCTTTCTCGGATGAGCACTTGAGCCCATTTAAGATAAAGGAGAGAGAACACAGGTCAAATATTCTACTGACTATAAATTATTATATGTAATAATACTTATACAAGCAATGTTAATTTTAAAGTATTATTAAAGCTGTCATGAATTAAGACCTCAATTTTAACCCAAGCTTTTGTTATATAAGAGGGAATCGTATTCACGTGAACATCCTGTAAGTGTCAGAACTGAAAACGCCCTTGTTATTGAAATCATATCTGTTATTGACATCAGGCCCAGCGAACGCCAGGTCCTGGAATGCACCTATGACGTCATTGATAGGTTGAACACCGCCTCCACAGAAGAATATTAACGACTACTTCTCTAGTCCCGCCCACTGGTGGGGTACTCATGACAGTACTGAAGTAAGTTTCACGGAACCAGATAGAGCGAGCAAGCAATAAACATGCCGTTAAAGATCGCCAAATATTGTGCAGTACCTGGTTGTGGAAGAACACAGTCGCTGCATAACCTTCCTTCAGATTCTGACATTAGTAATGCGTGGTTGAAGTTTATTTTTAAAGAGGTTCAAGCTCACGTGGGTAAAACATTGAGCGTTTGTTTGCTTCATTTCACCGCGGATTCCTTTGTGAACAAGGCAGAGGTCGACGCTGGATTTGCAGAGAGACTAAAATGAAAAAGCAGTGCTGTGCCATCAACATTGGATCTGACAGGAGTGGCGCAGCAATCTGATGTGAGTAAAACATGTTTGTACTATGCGTCTCTATTGCTTTGTTAGAGATCGCTTGATATGACTTGTGTAACCTAACGTTGCGTGTCAAACCATATTCACAGAAGGCTCCAACTAAGTTTACTACGCAAACTGCTATCCAGTTATAGCAGTGGGCGTTTACTTCCAACTCTTCAATGGGGCACGCCCATTAAAACTGAGCATTTGTCGAGCCGGTGTTCTGCCAATTTATGCATCCCTATCAAATTTTGCTACCTCCATACAAAACAGGACTAACCCCTCCCCCAACCCAACCCTTACACCTACATGACCCCTCCCCCAACCCAATCACAAATGGAGGGCAGCACAAATTTATGAGTAGCATAAATTGGCCATAACACCGGCCTCAAAACCGGATAGAAAATAGCCTATTAAGTAAAAAGTTAAAAACCATGCAAACATCATAAGTAGACCTCATACAACAGTATAAAACAATAAAAAGGCCAGTTCATGACTCCTTTAATGAATACAAACACGTTACCCACTGAGCAAAAGTACGTTGAAACGACGTCTTTTCCCTGAGGAGCCAGAATTTTTATGACGTCTTCTGGACGTCCAATATTGATGTAGGACGTCTATAGAAAGTTCAAATTTAGTTCTAATGTGGTCATTGCGGACTTATTTTTAACGTCTTATAACGTCAACTGCAGACTAATTTTAGACATTATTTAGACTGTTTCCTGGCCAAATAAAGAGTCACACTAGTTTGCATTCAATTAAAACTTGATTTAATTCAAAGTGAGGTCTCTATGTGGTTGTGTTTGTGCATGTGCTATGAATTGCTTCCGAGACATGAAGGGTTGTGGATCTAAATGCAGCCTTAATAGACAGAGTTCCAGAAACAGGCAAAGGTCAGGGCAGACAGCAAACATTCATGGATGAAATCACAGGCAACGGTTGGGACAGGCAGCAGAGAATACAATCCAAGGTATTACACGATAATCCAACAGGCAACAATACTCAGAAATACAGCGTAACACTAAACAAGACTTGGCCAAGAATGAATGAAAACAAGGGGGTTAAATAGACCAGGGGTGCCCGACCCTTCTCCTGGAGATCTGCTGTCCTGCAGACTTCAGTTCCAACCCAAACCAGCTAATCAAGATCATCTGAATTACTAGAAAAATAACACACAGGTGTTTTAAATAGGGTTGGAGCTGATCTGCACAGGGCAGTGGACTTGGCAAGGCTAATGGGAACTAGGTGAACATGTTTGAGTCTAGCAAAGGATTATGGGCAATGTAGTGTGCTATGATAGTCCAGGTGATGTGGGAAGTGCCCTTTGGTGACGCACAAGAACACTCCACTCTGTGTGACAGCGTGTGTGTGTGTGTATATAATAATCAGTGGGTATCAATTTACCTTTTAAAAGGTAACATAAAAACATGAATCAGAATCAGAAAGAGCTTTATTGCCAAGTGTGTTTGCACATACAAGGAATGTGTTTTGGTGACAGGAGCATCCAGAACACAGAAACAGCAACAACAGTACACAGAGACCATAACACAATAGAACACAGTACACTATGATTTAAATAAGGGCCTATGGGTATAAACAATGAAGAAATACAATAGAATAGTAGTTAGTTTTATTGCAAATGTCTTTGTGAATTAATATGCAGTCAGTTTTCATTAACCATTATTGACTAAAGAGTATGTTTTAAGAACATGTCAAATCCGAAATGCAGGATGACTTTTAGATTCTTCACTTACAAACATCAGATGGCAATCGACACTAAAACAAACCAGAGAAGACAATGATTTTACTTTGTTTAAATTCCCATGGTTTAAGGCTCTGCTTTATGAATAGGTATGTGCCCCAAAACACCAAGCAGACGTGACATATTCACAAATCATTGTTTCTTAACGTTACTTAATATGATTCTTATAAAACCTACCATGTTAACGTTAGATACTTCATAACCACTTCCTTGACAAACATGAGTGTCATTTTAAAGCTTAGAAGCTTGACTTTACTGTGAATATAAGAAAAACAGTCCGTCAATTTTATGATCGTTTATTTAGTTTAAACCGGCTGTTTATTACCGTTGAAGACGGAACTAGTTCCCCTCAGACTGAAAGCGAAAAACAAACAGGTCCCCGGACTGTCCTTATGATGTAAATTGATTTCATCATTTACGGTCTTGGTACTTTTTCATTTGTAGAGGGCTTAAAATTAATTTAGATAACACGGTTAAGTAAAAAGAAATTTACCTCAGGAATATCCACTCGGTCTGTGCGCGTGACGCTTGACTGCGGCTTCTTCTTCGGTGTTTTACGGCAGCTGGCATCCGGCAGTAACATGTTTCATTACTGCCACCTTCTGTTTGAGCTTCGCCCGTTCAGTTTGTTTCGAATGCTTTTAGCACGCGAGTATTGCATTAGGAACGTTTATATATTGTATAAAAATGTAACTTACATTTATAAAATGATACTTGTACTAATAAACATTTTGTTATATAAAAAATGACATTAATGTTCTGAACCAGTCTTGCACGTGAACAGACGTCCAAAAACTCTCCTAGCTAGATGCACGTAATACATATTGAACCTCGTATCTGCGTCCAAGATAGGTCGTAGTCAGACGTCCAGATACCGTACTGCATTTGTACGTCGTGCAGACCTACAGATATGGTCCTGGACCGACCGACGCAATATAGACATGATCTGCACGTTGGGAAGACGTCACCTGTTTGTTGGGTAAATTCTAAAGCTGACGTCAGCAGAAGCATGTCTGCATGTCAGGTCGTACACTTCTTCCTCTCCTTGGGGGTGGGGCGGACGGTTCTTTCCCCGAAGGTCCACTGCCATCTGGCCGTGCTCGCTGACCAGCTTGCTGTCCCCTGCAAGTGGTACTCTCGCAGAGCCAAGGGGGTGGAGCAAAGCTCCAGCTCCCCCTCGCGGGACCTAGTGGGCGGAGCTTGAGCTACTCCGTGTACAAGCCATCGGAACTTACACAATTTGCATCGCACGGTAAGAAAAACGTCCACTAAAGATAAACTTAACATTGAGACATGCATCATTTTTTTCCATAGATCTATTGCTGTCTCGACATTGCTAATTATTTTTCACTTCCTGATATATTAATCGGGAGTAGGTTAACTTTAGCGTTAAAGCGTCATCCCATCCCCAATGCTACATTTAGCATGTGTAACATTAGTGTGTGTATTTTGAATCATAGTTTTTATGTATTGATTTATTGAAATGTTTGTTTTGTTTAACCTGCACAGATGCAACATGCCCCCCTGCTGTCTATTGAGAGATGCACAGTGTGCTGCATTAAATACCACTGTGCCTGTTGTAAATTGTTTTTTGAACATTTACACGCGCTCCAAAATCATGTAGCTAATCGCATGCAAAATGCAGTTCAAAAAGAAGGTACATGTGTGAATGATTTAATTATACTACCTTCTTCTTGGATACACTTCAGTTTCTTCCTTGCCGTAACAATTGTGATTCATAAAGAAACAATGACAACAAACAAAGTAAAACTAGCATCTAAAAGTTAAGTGTGAAGAGTCCAGCTAAAGCAAACCCTCATCACCATCATGGTGACTAAATCAAATAAACTCACATATCACTCACACGGTCACAGTATGAGAACGGTGTGACCTCACGTGTTGACTGGGCAGTCTTCACCAAAAAGTATTGAATGAAAGGTGTTAATTAATTATGAGCAATGTGTGTTAGAGACATTTATTTCATAATGAGCTAACCCTGTCACCGCCATCAATTTCAAAATAACTTTTTTTTTTCTTTAAATGGTTTATTTGCTCTGTTCTGTTGTATATAAAATATGGGTTTATGAGCTTTGCACATCATCACTTTCTGTTTTGATTTATATTTTACACCTTTATCTGATTTGGGCTTGTGTATTTTTGCAGTGTTAATAATTGCCCTGACCTAACAAATTCTGTTTGTTTCTGTTCTGTAGATAAAACAGAAAGCGAGAGATCGTGGGTTAGATGAGGAGACAAGACTGACATGGAAAGTGCAGTCAAATGGAAATGTTTTTTCAGCAAAACATGATCGAAAAGACGGTGCTCAGAGAAAGGCATGTGAATAGAACATGTGATTTTATGATGCAAGAGATTGTCACTCTTATTTTAAAGGACAGAATGATAGATTTTAGGATCTTTGTTTCTTCAAAGCAACCTGTGTGTGCGTGGAATTCTGGTTGGAGAGATACGTTAGTGTTGTATTTCATTTCTTATTATCCTTAATATTATTCTTGACTAATTTGACATATTTCATTGATTAATTGAGTTATAAATGATGTATAAATTTCATTATTTTATTTACTTTTCTTAAAGGAATACTCAGTCGAAAAATGAAAATTCTGCCGTTCTTCAACCCTAGGCCTTCCGTTGATCTTCAGAACACAAATGAAGAGTTTTGAAGAGGTCCGGGAGCTTTCTGACGCTTGAAGCGCTTTGCAGTTTGGATGCGTTGCAGTCTATGGAAGAGGCAGAAAGCTCCAGGACCTCAACAAAACTATCTTCATTTGCGTTCTGAGGGTAAACAGAGGTCCTTTGGTTGAAGAACGACTTGAGGACGAGTAATTCATGGAGGATTTTTCAGCAGAGTATGCTTTCAATGTTGTATAATCTTATATTGACTGCTGTATTTGTAAAGCGGTAATTTTCCACTGGCATTGTTGGTATAATAACAGCTTTTGAATCTGTTTCTAGTCAGATGAAGATTATTCAATAAACTCTCCTCGTTTTACTCCATCTTCTCTTCGTCTCCTGCCTGCTGTTCTCCCCCTTCATCTCTGTATCTATGGTTGATCTGAAGTGGATATTCGGAGTACAGACTGACTAGGGTTGCACGTCAGGGGGCGCAGATGGGATTTTTTCACTGGGGGGACCAAGCTGTCAGCAAATGATTTCAACTCAGTTAGTTACTTTGCGTCATTTGGGCTAATGGTTTGCACTAAAAAGCCATTGGAGGATTCTTATTTGAAATCATGGATAAACACCAATGAACTGATCAACTGTCAATCACCCACCAAAACGTCATGCCTTCTGCTAAATGTTTAATTTAAACATTTGCTTATCTCATCATACAAATCCTATCATTAAGAACAAAAAGCAAAGAACCTATGTGTAAAAAATAAATAAATAATAATTCTACAACAACTTCAACAACATATTTACATAAATAAAAATAAGTATACAGAGTATTAGAAATTCCCTCAGTGCAGCCTAACAAATGTACTCAATGAAGACCCCCAAACATCTCTTCTCCATCCATTACCTTGAACTGCTGGGGGATTTCTGGTCTGTCCAGTCTGTCAAGCCTCTCCTGATGAATATGGCACATCAATGCCACGGAGTCTGTTTGTGTCACGGTTGATCGCAACCATGTTTTCAATCTGCCTAACCCACTGATGCACTCATGCCTCAGCAGAGGATACACTGGAGAAAATGAAACTTTGGACCAATTTAAAAAATACTGTAATTTGTTACAGCCAATTTGATCACTTTTTTACTTTTGTTCAAACTTTAAATTTAAATTTTACAATAACCAAAATACATTTTTTCCTTTTTTTTCATTTTGGAGCAAACCAATATGTAACTTCTATTTACTATTACCAGAAAGCAAGCAAGCATTGAATTAATGTTAAAATTGTCAATGTTAATTTCATTGAGTCAATATCAGATTTGTACCCACAATTAATGTTGAATCTTATAGAATGTGTGTTTTGCAGTGTGAGATGAAATCAGTGTGAATGTTGATGTCTAAGTGTGTCAGTAACACTATTTTTACATTTGTAAACCAGAATATTCAAATCAATCATGATTAATCAGTTTCTTTACTATACAGTGCAGTTTTACATATTTATTTCAGCTTGACACACATCACAAAAACTTAACTTTAAAACTTCTCATTCCTCTTTATTAATGCACACGTGCTGTAATAGAATTACAATGCGATTTTACTGAACCCAAGCCAGGAACCAAGAGCCCAACTAAAGCAAACACAGATCACAATAATGATGGTTTTTTGAAGTTTCAACATTTTTTCAACATTAAAGCGGCCGTTCTTTGGCTGTTATCGAAGCTTTGATTATGGTTTTTAGGGTGTTTTACAATGAATGTTTATGTTTCTGGTTTCAAAAAAATGCTTTATATTTCACATTTCAAGTCTATCGTTCACCGCTGTCCCTCTTCTCACAAAACGACTGGATTTTTCCTGGTTTCTTTAAAGTCTCTAGTTCCGAAACACTCTGGGGTGCGTTTCCCGAACAACGACATAACTCGCTGGTTAACCACCATAGTTCGATGCATGGTTGGGGAAATTGACGATATAGTTTCCCGAAACCGTAGTAACTCTGTCGGAGATCAATCGTTTGAACCAAGTTGGTTCAGCAATCTAGTTGATGACGTCAAACAGGTGGTGGAGTAATGACCTGTACTAATAAATACGTTCAGATCGAATTAATGTCAAATTCTTGCTATAACTATACATTGCATTTAAGGACTGCTTTTGTTATCCTATTTTCGTTATCTGTTGTTTAAATTCATGATGTTTAATCCATTTATAAGTGTCCACCCCGCCCAGAAATTCCCTAGGGTCCTAGAGCAAGCAGTTCATACGCATGCGCACTTTTTAAAAAACGTGCTTCTATTTTCTTGACAAACTAAACGATGTTAAATTGAATTTGTATATATTAAGAATGATGGATATGGAATGCACTGCATGTTGCTTGCTTACTTTAATCACAATCTTGATGCATGTAAGTCTACACGTCATAATAATAAGGAACGGTGGTTCTAACCACTAGACCTGTAGTTCCAACCACGCAACTTTGCGATGCTGCTTGCGATTGATCGTTGGAACGATGGTTTTGGGAAACACTTAAATCGTTGAACTCTGCTGGAATGATGGAACTTGCGCCCATAGTTGGCTAACGATGCTTTTGTGAAACACACCCCTGATTGGTAAAGCTGACCCAGTCTGTCGTGATTGGTTCCCCTGCACGTGTACACAGCAAATTGGCCAGTGTTAAACGAACACTGCTGGGTGTCTATATGTGTCCACACTATAGGGTGTTCGCCCCTTTTTTGGCGTATTCCTTTAGGCGGAGATTTTTCAAAAACTCAAAATAGTAGTGACATCATTTACCCGGGAAGTAGAGGTCTGTAGTCCGATTCCAGCCTTTCTCCGTAGTCCTTGAAAAGCGAATTCTGTTAAATACAACGTGTCTCATTCACTAATAATTGCGTAGATTTTTCGTATTTATACGCACACTTGAACCTCTCACTTTCCGCCTAATTCACAACACGTGTGTACGCACATGAATTTGTTCTTAACCTCGTCCTAATGTTAATGAATTTTGGAGTGTTCTTAATGAGTGTCCGCGAGTTAGTCATTTACATTATACAAACCCTAAGCCCCTCCATATAAGGGCTTTTCGCAAAGGAGCACTTGTTCTGAGAA
>NC_079907.1:14425599-14455619 GCF_024868665.1 Triplophysa rosa | reverse complement strand
ATTGGGAAAACACAGACATTCATACCATACTTTATTCTCCGACACATAAAGCATACTGGATTCAGGAACAAACAGAGGATACAGGAGTTTTGACACACAAACAGATCTCTAGATGCCATGGTAGAGAAAGAACAGATGCTGAAGGAACAGAGGACATAGTTAACACATTACCAGTTGACTTATGGTCCCAGGGACCGACTGATGTAGGATTTTGCAACATACCACCAGTGTAACTTTAAGTTAAAACACCACAAGCCTATTTGGGTCCCTCAGTACCGCTAACAAACCAGAGCAGAAGAAGGTGTACCACCACTGTTCCTGGACTCGATTGAAAGGGAGTGTATACCCCTTATAGGTCTAATTGGAACACACCAATTTTCCCTGTGCCTAAACCAGGACCAACAAGTACAGGTTGGTACATGATTTACGCCAGATAAATTCCATTGTAGCAACACCTACAATGACAGTACCAAATCCTTACACAGCATTGTCTGAAATCACTCCAGCACATCAATGGTTTACATGCATTGATTTGGCAAATGCTTTTTTCTGCTATTCCCATTGCAGAAGACTGCAAAGATTTTTTGGCTTTCACGTACAGAGGATGCCAATATTCTTACAAAGACTAGCCACAGGGTTATTTTTGTCACCAGGAATTTTCAATCATGTCTTTAAAACAGCAGCTCAGGACTGTAGCTTACCCAGAATAGTGTCATGATCTATGTATGTCGACGACCTACTTTTGGCAGCCACCACAGAAAAGGCGTGCCTGGAAGCTACCAGACTGGTGTTACTTAAACTTACAGATCTGGTTTTAAAGTAAGCAGGGAGAAACTGCAAGTAGGCAGACCTTGTGTTACATTTTTAGGTCGGCTGATTACAGCATTTGGTTCAACACTGACAGGAACACAGAGCAGAGGTATCTTGAGTCATCCTAAGACCAACCACAGTGAAAGACATGTTGTCATTTTTAGGCCTCACAGGATTTAGCAGACATTACATCCCTATGTATGTCTCACTGACTGCACCCTTGAGACAATTAATCAAAGAACAGGGAATGAAGAATCTGAAAGCAGAACTTCAATGGACACAAGAGGCTGAACGGACGTTTATTGACCTCAAGACACAACTAGGCACATGCCATGCATCTAAATTGTGCTAACTATGATCTACCTTTTTTCCTGGATGCCTCAGAATCTGGCACCAGTGCGCATGGTGTGCTCTTTCAGAGAGACCTGGGTAAGAGGAAAATATTGATGTACGCCAGTGTACTACTACGATTGTGTAGAACAAAGACAACCACTTTGTCTCGTTTTGCAGCCGGCTTGGCTAAAGTAGTGCATAAAACCGAACATATTGTCATGGGTATCCGTTAACAATTTTGACCACACATTCCATCATGTCATTTGTTAATTCATCATCCTTTACGTTTTCACCACTTGAGACAGAGAAGAATAGCTAAGAGTTTTGATCCAGCCCGAAATCTCACATACACTCATGAGGCATCTAAATGGCTGATCTGATGGTAGATGGACAGCCAACATGATTGCGCACCCATCACGAGAAAGCATCAAAAGTAAGGGAACAGATCTGTCCGCGGTGCCATTGACAACCCCACCGAGTTATGACATTGTTCACAGATGGTTGTTGTTTCAGAGCAGAGGATGGAGTCTGAAAGGCAGCCTATGCATTGTGGAACAGCGTGGGAAGTACATTATGACAAGAGTCAGGGAAGTTGAAAGGAAACAGTCAGCACAAAGAGCAAGATGATAGGCAGTACAAGAGCCTTATGTACTAGCTGGTGAGATCGTGTGAACATATATCTCGATTCAGCATATGTTGTAACAGCTGTCACGATGTTGAATTGCCCTTATGGCAGAGATGTGGGTTCATCCTACATCTAATGGTCGACCAATTACACATGCATGTGAAGCCAGAGACCTTTTAGAGGCCTCTGATGATACCCAAAGAGGTGGCAGTATTAAAGTGTCTCAGGTCATCTCCAAAATGACTGTCCCCTATCACTGATGGAAACAATGCAGCTGATCTAGCTGCCAAAACTGCAAGCTGGCTATGTGCAACTCAGCAGGTGTGAGATCATGATGAGAGCCTTGTAGTGATCTTTTGCCAGATTCACTAGAGAATATTTGTAAAGGAACAACAGAAATCTGTCCCTGGAAGAACAATCAGTCTTGGTTGCACAGCATGGAGGCATATGTGCTAGTGATGGTCTATGGCAAGCGCCAGACGGACGTCCGGCATTGCCTGTCTCTACTGTCCGGTTCAATTTACACAAGCTCATGGTCTCAGCCATGTCAATGATAAACAGATGATGCGTGCTCTTGAACATTGGTGGCATCCATTTTGCAATCAATGGTGTCAGGTCACGTGACAAGTTGTTCTATCTGTCAGGAACATAATGTGAAACCCAGTATCAAACCAAAGAAAGGTTCATTCCTTTGACATCAGGCCCAGGGGAGGAAATTGTGATTGATTTCACGACATGATCACAAAAGTACATGGTAAATGCTATGTTTTGGTGATTGTTGATTATTTCACTGGTTGGCCTGAAGCGATATCCTGTCGGCCGAGAGGACAGTACGGCCAGTGATAAAGTGTCTAATCAACCATTACATTCCACACTATGGGTTCCCCAGACGTTCAGATCTGATAAGGTCAGCCATTTCAAAAATGAACATTTGAAATTGTTGAACAGGCTCTAGGCCTCACTCATGCGTACGGTGCAGTTCCATCCGGCAAAGCCAAGGTAAGGTTGAGATGCATTAATCTAACGATTAAAACTAAAATTGGCTAAAATCTGTGCACAGACTAAATTGAACTGGTTATCGCATTTGCCATTGCTCTTTCATGTCTATCCGTTCTTCTTGTTAACAGGATCTCAGGACTTTACACCTTTGAATTGCATTACAGGTCGTCAATTTCCAGGCTCAACTACGGCGTTAGAGAGAGACACCGTGCACCATTGTCACATACTGTGTATTTTGATAAACTAACAGCATCTGATTCGAACCTTTTCCCATCAGGTAACTCCTGTACCAGCGCAACCCAGGAACTGCCAATCACCAGTCTGACAAGACTGGGTCAGGACTCAGAAATTCCGTAGAAAGTGGAGTGAACCAGTGGTCTCAACCTATACGTGTAACAGCTCGGCACCTCAATTGTTGCAACTACAAAGGAAAGGGAGAACATTGGTTCATTTAACATCCTGTGTAGCTTGTGACCCCCCAATTCTAGGTCTCTTGCTGACACTGGTTTGGACCTGAGGGACTCAGGTCCAAGAGAGGGAGGATACAGAGAGTGGAACGGTAAACAGACACTGAAATTGCCATGGACAACACCAACAGCTCCAAATTATACACAAAACAGGTGACATTTTCACAAGCCACACACAGAACCATTGGCCTCATTGTGTAAGTGCTGACTGTGCATACGGAGCACGTATAGCTAAACAGTTCAAACGACGATATCGGTACAGAGAAAGTAATTGATCAAAACTAAACAACCCAGGTGAATGTGCAGTACTACAGAGAAGAAGAGGCAGAATTATTTTTCACCATAATAACAAAGAACAATACACTGATTTACCAACATATGACTGTTTCACAGAAAGCCTAAAACACATGAGAGATTGGTGTGTGGCTAATAGAGTAAAAAGTATCTCAGTACCCCGGCTGGGGTGTGGTCTAGATAAACTAGACTTCAAGAAAGTGCAAAAGATTCTGAGTGAAGATGTTCACGGACGTGGACATACAAATAACCATTTATTCCTTATAATCAAGTTTTATTATTGTGTGATTTTGAGTGTTTTTCAATGATTTTTCAATATTAGTCATTTTTGGTTGTTTTAAATTTAATTTCTAGTTAGTTAAAGGTTTTAAGAGTGTTTTTATACAGTGGTTTAAGGTATTAAGTTTTAAGAAGTGTTGATTTTGTAAAGAAACAAGACTATTACTAGAGAGGGTGAATACAACAGCAACAAGATGAAGCTGTGGGAAAATTGGAAGATTGTTTGTGTTTAGGGATAATTGCAGGACATCATTGTAGGGATAATTTTGGAATACAAAAATGTCAAGAAGGTAATAGCACCACACCAGCGACTAGACATCAGAAGGTCAATCAACATCAACAGACTAAATGCTTACAGAAATAGGTGGAATTAGAGGTAAGAATACAAAAAAGGAGTAATCAGCATCATATACAGTTTGATTCATTGGTTTTGTGTGCCTCTTTCGAGGTCAAAGAGAGGGAATTTGGGAATATTTTTCAGATAAAAGTATGATTTAAATATCAATATAATCAATAAGTGTTTTCTTTCATTTGTTTCATTGGGCTGTGTGATTTTGTCGTGTGCTTTCTGTTTCGCTCGGTGGGGGGTTGCTGTGGCAGGCAGGGAGAACAGAGAAAGTTGGGGGTTGGAGTCATAAATTATCTAGATAAACACACACACACAAAAGAGTGTTACATAGAAAAGAATAATATGAATCAATCCACTGCATATGTTTTAAGTATAATCATGAGTTGTGATGTGTTTTAATGAATCATGGGATTAAGAAACAACGCTACATAATTAAAAGTATTAGATGATTAAGTGTCTTTCTTTTTACTAAAAGAATGTTGTGTGATGTTGTCCGGCCACATGGACTGTTTCTAGGAGACCGCTCCCCAAAAAAGAAACTGTCCTGGAGAACATTCCTCAGGATTGGCGATTGACCACAGGATATACGTTTTGAAATGTTATTTTACAGGAACTAAGAAAAAGGACTTCACGGTGATTGGTGGAAAGGGAGCAAAAAGCAGAGGAGGAGTCAGAAGATAGAGCGACGTCACATACTTTATAAATATGGGTGTATTTGAATATTTTGGTTGTTGGCTGTTGGAGAGATGTGGAGAGCAACTGACAACCCAAAGCTTTGTTATTCTTTGAAATCTGATTAATAAACTTCAGTTTTGAACTTAAAAGTTTCTCTTCGAATTTTGAACATGCAGGACTGCCTCTAAAGTCCAACAGTAAAACTAATTAATAAATTAATTTAGAATTTTATCAAAACATACATTTAAAAATGTATCCGTCATGTTTACGTATATGTCTGACATCCACGACACCCCTCCCATCCGTTCTGTGATTGGGCGCTCGCAAGGATTCCTGGGTAGGGGACTTCAGTGGAGTCTGCATCAATGTGGGCTTCACTGCAGACCGCATCGAGGGCACAAAGGAGGCGCTCGCGAGCAGACTTCTTAGCGCTAAAAAGACAAATGGGCCACCCTACAGACTCGTAGACTTGACGAGAACGCGCAATTTAAGTCCACGAGACCGCAAGTGCGCCATTTGGGACAGGGCCATTGACGCTATCCGCTCCACCATCAAAGTCGCGATGCTTCCGTGTTTCCGTTTTCGTATTCACGCTCAGTTTAGGGACCATCTCGTTTTTCTCTTATTCACTTTCTTTTAGATTATAGTGGACTTCATGAAGAACCCTCATATCACTCCCTCCTTTCTCAATATCACTGTGGCAGAATTGTTTAAATTATGTTTATGTTTGTAAAATGCACAGTATGAAGAGTTTTAATATGCAGTACTATGCATATGAACCTGTCCTCTTACATATGTATTATACTATGCATTCATGTTTTAATCTTTTTCTTTCTGTTTCCTGTGTTTGTGCGTGTGTGCACAGTTGGTAAATAAAGCTCATTCTGATTCTGATGCATAGTTATTAGAATTGTACAATGATATAACGACAGAACAACATTTCAATGTACCACTCAATGTATTATAGTTATTGATATAGTGCTCTTGGCTAATTACACGCCCATGTAAAGACATGTTGACATTTCTACTGTAGCTTTTTAAGTCTGAAGTGTGCCAAGTCATGAAGTTGGCATTTGTGACAAGACATAAATGAGACATTGAAATATTGAACCATTGGCGGAGCTTTATCTCAGCTGGCTTTGACGGTGCGTTGAAAGTGTCACTGCAGAGTTATACCAATTATATACCAAGGGGTAGGCTGAACAAAAGCACATGCGCCAACAAAACACAGACATCTGTTTCACTCACCGCCAGAGGTGTAAAGAGTACCTGAAAACCATACTTAAGTAAAAGTACAGATACCTTGCAGTGAAAATTACTCCATTACAAGATACAAGACACCAATTCCAAAACGACTTGAGTAAAAGTCTTCGAGTATCTGATTTGAACAGTACTTGAGTATTTTACTCATACTGAATGTAGGCTCAAAGAAGCACTAGTCCTCAACATGTCAGTGGAAAAACTAGAAACAGTCGATTTGTGAGGAGAGCAATCACATTTATTTTCTTAAATCATAATAAGACTGAACACCTCAAAATTGCAACAAATCATGGCCGACANTGGCAATATTAATTATAAGATAGGTGCCATGCAAAATGTAATGTGTAATTGCATTAGTCATTACAAATGTAGTGGAGTAAAGAGTACATATACTTGTTCAAAAATGTAGTTAAGTAGAGAGTAAAAGTTGCTAATATCTTTAATACTCAGTACAACTACAAAGTAGCCAAAAAGATACTTAAGTAAAGTAACTAAGTACATTTACTCCAATACTTTACACCACTGCTCACCGCATGCAGTTCATGGCCGGCATCTTTTAGCGCTGGGACAGCCCCTTCGGCGGACTATAAAGACTGTCAGATGGCGGCGAATTCTTGGAGAGAGATTTCCTCTAACGTCCGTTTGGAGGCGTGTCAGCAAAAGACATGAAGAACTTCGCACTTTATAAACACTGTGCACGATCTTTTGCACTTTATTGGCTTTATTGTTTTATTTTTTGTTTTACCTTTTATTGTTAATAGTTTTTTGAAAGTTTTATATTTGTGTTAATATTGCATTGTATACTCATATATACATAGTTTGCACTTTTACATATTCTGTTCTTTGACTCTTTTGCAAATAAAGAACAAAATTGTGACACTTCCAGATCTTGGTTGCATTTCGTTTCATTTTTAACTAAACAATTAATAGGGTGAGTTGTCCATGACAAAATATGATATTCTATCAGGGTATCATTTCAATACACAGTTTTGACATCTATGTATGTGCTCTGTGTAAATGAGTACACCCCTTTGAAAAGTATACTTTTTTTCAACAATATCTAAATGAACTAGGGCTGTCAACGTTAACGCGTTAACGCATGCGATTAATTTTTTCAAATTAACGCGTGAGAAAATATTTATCGCAATTAACGCAGCATCCGTTTGTTTTGACATCCTTTGTCTAGCGTTACATTATGTAATCACGCTCTTATTCGTGTACAGGCTTTTAAACCACTGAAGCGCGATTTTAAACAGTTGCTTTGACGCGTTCAATGGAGATAGACCGCTTCGAAACTGTAAACAGTAACGGCTGCGTCGGTGAATCTGTCAGACAGCGCATCCGTGTTAAGTTCTCTTTCGTGCTTGAATGGATAAAACCATACAAGATTATGTCAGAAAGCCCGTTTTGTCTAGCATTTTCTTAAGCACAGACTTCAAAGTGTAAAATAAAATCTTAAATGAACACAAAGTGTTGTGAAAATGGGAGAGCGGTGACGGTCAGATCTGCGTACTGAGACAGCTCTTAAAGGGGCCGCGCTCTTAAACGTGCTGCTGTGACTCCTGTCACTAATGTTAATCAAAGAACAAAATAAAATAAGAAATCAATGTGATTTTGTAGCTTTAATGAGAATTCTTCTGCATTTAATTTATAATTTAGCATTAAAGACTGTAAAGTGTCCTTCAATTCCTGTATGTTTCCTACATGAGCTCTCAATTATACTGTTGAATGGCTATAATTCATATTATAATATCAGTTACAGTACTAATATCAAAATGTTAGCTTTCATAAAATGATGCTGTTAAAGAAATATGTTGTTTCTACATCAATTTGAAGATTAAATGTGAAATTATTAAAATGTAAAAGTATATTTTAAAATATAATAGTTATGTGTGATTAATCGATTAATCACAGAAAAAATGTGTGATTAATCCGATTAATTTTTTTAATCGATTGACAGCACTAAAATGAACACACATAAAAATCCAAAATGTGGACAAGAATTAAGTTTAATATAACATCTGTTTAACTTCTAACATACCCTTAAAGGTATTTGAGATGTAGCACTTCAAAGTGGCCCATTAGTGCAACGACCCATTGCATTATTCACACAACTTCATGGGTCTATAACTTTAAAATGCTACAGTAAAAATGTCTCCTTTTTTGTGTTTTATACCACAATAAAACACCTTTTGGTTTCATGGTTTAATCAATTTAAACAATCAAAACGAAGCAAAACATAGGTATTTTGAATTTGTGATAGGATTCAAAAATCAAAAACATGTTCCCTCATCCTGTGTCCCCCCCCACCCCACTTCTCAAACCAAAGTTACACTCTTGTCAACATATATTATCAAACAAATATAAATACAATGTCTGGGCAAAGCTTTTTAGAGACATTATTGTGTTTTTAATTTAAAGCAATAACCTCATTTCTGTCTTTGGAATTGTACACATTTTTACTGGTCTTGATACCACAGCAAAAAACTTCTTGATGAGTAAATTAACAGCAAATCTACAATTTATGCTGAAAACTCTATCAACACTGAAGACATGTTCATGGACGCTCTCCAGTGTGAATTCTCATGTGGACCTCAAAATCTGATTTCTGTTCAAAACTCTTCCTTCCACACTGAGTACATGTGTATCGGCGTGCTCCAGTGTGACCTCTCACGTGGTCCTCGAGATTTGATTTGTGTTTGAAACTCTTTCCACACTGAGGACACGCGTATGGTCGCTCTTCAGTATGAATTCTCATGTGCTTCTCAAGCGCTGATTTCTGTCTGAAACTCTTTCCACACTGAGGACATGTGTATGGACGCTCTTCAGTGTGAATTCTAATGTGCACCTCAAGATTTGATCTCTGTTTAAAACTCTTTTCACACTGAGGACACGTGTATGGACGCTCTTCACTGTGAATTCTAATGTGCTCCTCAAGATTTGATTTGCGGTTGAAACTCTTTACACACTGAGGACAAGTGTATGGACGCTCTCCAGTGTGAATTCTCATGTGCTCCTTAAGCGTTGAATTGTGTTTGAAACTCTTTTCACACTGAGGACATGTGTATGGACGCTCTCCAGTGTGAATTCTCATGTGATCCTTAAGCGTTGAATTGTGTTTGAAACTCTTTTCACACTGAGGACATGTGTATGGACGCTCTTCATTGTGAATTCTCATGTGCTCCTCAAGCGTTGATTTGTGTTTGAAACTCTTTCCACACTGAGGACATGCGTATGGACGTTCTCCAGTGTGAATTCTAATGTGCACCTCAAGATTTGATTTCTGTTTAAAACTCTTTCCACACTGAGGACACGTGTATGGACGCTCTTCACTGTGAATTTTCATGTGCTCCTCAAGCGTTGATTTGCGCTTAAAACTCTTTCCACACTGAGGACATGTGTATGGGCGCTCTCCAGTGTGAGTTCTAATGTGCTCCTCAAGCGTTGATTTCTGTTTGAAACTCTTTCCACACTCAGAACAGGTGAAAGGCTCGCCTGCTTTAGTTCTTTGCTTCCTTTTTGGAGAGAAAATCTTGTTCTTCTGCAAACTACTAGAAGACATTTCCAACGTTAAAAGATTCTGAGGTTTCTGACACTGATGTTGCTCCTCAACTTCATTCATGGCTTCACTGAACATCAGGTATGGTGGAACAGACCTTCCAAAATAAATAAAATACATTTTCACATTAACAACTCTGAACAAAATATTTGAACAAAACGGTTAAAATATTCATTAGGGCAGATAATATGCAAATTAGGCTGCAGGGTCTAAATTTTCGGTCAACTCGGAGTAAGCTGAATCTCACCCTGCATCCCAATTTGCATACTATGCCTTGCCTTAAATAGTAGGCGTTAGTGTTAGTGTTTAAAAGAGAGGAAGTAAACTATTGCTGTAAGTCAATATCATTGATCCAAATGTGTCATTGATGCCCGCGTGTGCTGTTATTACTTGATTGTCAAACGGGAACAACTCGTGCGCTGGTTTTAACCCTCACGCGCATAGCAATTTCTGCAAGGATAAGCCTGAGCCGCAAGCATCACAAGCTCTCTCGTGCGCGAAAAACTCAAACTCTGCACATTACAAACTATCTCTGGTGCGAGGAAAAGCCCGAGCCGCGCGCCTTACAAGCGATCTGCGGGGGAAACTCAAAACCTGCACATTATAAACTCTCTCTGGCGTGAGGAAAACCCTAAGCCACATGCATTGCAAGCTCTCTTGCACGAAAAAATGCACAATTGTAATATTAATTCACAACATATTTTGGCAAACAGCCAACTATCGTCTAAGGAATCAGCTATTGCCGATATGTCTGAGTCTGGTGTATTTTGATAACAAATATCTTGTATTCAATTTTGTGCTAGTAGTAAAAGAGTTATTGTTTGCATACAAATGGGCAATTTTTTTTATTTAGTTTTGCTCAATTTTATATTGTATTATATTGAAAAGCAAGACAAAATATAAAAAGCATTTTGACCATTCAGTTTATGCTGAAAATACGAAATACGAAAAGCCATGTGTTTCATTTTTATTCGGCGTTGGCCAAGAATTTTCATTTCAGTGCATCCCTAATGCTAATGTTAATTTATCCGCTAACGTGAGATGGTGCAGAACGTGATATTCAACATAAAGTAAGCCAAAAGAAACCAGCACCGTCTTTTTTAAAGATATTTCTCATTCATTACTGTCTCAAGCAAAGATAGTGCAGCTTCAAAGATACGTGAGCCAATGGCGTTTGAGTTTGAGCTCTATCAGAGCATTTCATTGGTTGAATGTACTGAATGAATATGCCCTTCACTGAAAACAAACGAGTCAATTGAGTCAAAATGAGACTGAATGAACTGGTACATGTCGTTCATGGTCTAATATTCTCGATGTGGCAACAATGCATATCCAGTAGTTACTCAACTTTTCTGAAAAATAAAGGTAATGACCTGGTTTAATTTAATTCTAAGGTAAAGTCAATTATGTCAAAACCTTTGTATGGAACATTTATTTACACAAATTAAATTAGTTAACCTGTTAAAATGGTTATAAATCATGAATGCTTTGGAGTACAAACTTAAGGTTGGTCTTGTTTGAAAGAAGACATTTTGCAGATTATTGCTGAAGTGGAATCAGTTAAATAAAAAAATGTACTTTTTAAGTTTAATTTGATGGCTATAAAAATATAAAAATAGTATTTATTTATTTATGTAAATAAATTTTTGTTTCAGCGAAAAAATGCTAGAAATTCAAAGCCACACATGTTACCAAGTTGTGTTCTGAATTTGAGCTTGAAATGAAAAAAAAAGAGATCTGTGTAACACTTTTAGCTGCTGTACCGCAAATGTCCACTTGGGGGACACGAATGCTTCAATGCTAATTCCTAACCACCACAACACATACTGAGAATATGTTTCCCCTTTTTACTTTCTCATGCACAAACTCAATGAATAAAACACAAATGTATAATAAAAGGAACATAAAAATAGGAAAAAAACTAAACTAATTTTAGAAAACTGAAACGTTAAACATTAGAAATGTATAACTACTTACAACTTTCTACTGTCAAACATTGGTCCAAACATTGGTCAGATTCTTATTCTAGAGGCTTAGACCTTTCCAAAGATATACAGTATAGTTTGTCATAATTAGGATCGAATTTTATTGCAAAATATTGAAATAAACCTCAGTGTTCCAGTGGTGGAACAGTGACATTTATGCACACTCTTGTCATAAACGAATCAATTATTGCAGCAACATAATTTATATAGTCAAGTATTGGTCATATTTGTATTCTAGAGGCTTAGACCTTTCCGAAGTTATATAGTTTGTCATGATTAGGATCGAATTTTATTGCTAAATATTGAAATAAACCCCAGTGTTCCACTGGTGGAACAGTGACATTTAGCAGCATATATTAATGTTTTATGCACACTCCTGTCATAAATAAATAAATTACTACCGCTACATAATTTACATTGTCAAACACTGGTCAAATTTGTATTCTAGAGGCTTAGACCTTTCCAAAGATATATAGTTTGTCATGGTTAGGATGGAATTACACTGTGAAATTTTAAAGTAAACTTTAGCATTCCACCTGTGGAACGGTGACAGTTAAAGCGGCGCTGCCCAAACCGACCCATGTATGTCAGAAACTACTGAGAACATGCTGCCTCGTATGCTTTTAAATGGCTCGTTGGTTTAGTCTGCACAGTCAAACACACCTCTTGGCAGTTGGCATGCAGGTTAGGGATGAATATGAAGGTTCGAATATGTAAACGGCATCAACTTTATTGGGTATTCATTTCAGTAAGTCAGAGAGTAAACGCATGTTCATGGTGATGATGTCACAAAAATGCTAATTAGCACGTAACATCACCTTGCACCATAGTGACGGGTAAAAATAGATTGTGACGGATTTTACGAGCCTGTCCGTCAAAATGAACGGACAATGAAAAAGTCTTGCGCAACCTTTGCCGTCAACCTCTGCATCGCTCCGTGAGACTGCCATCTAGTGGTAGGCTGTAGTTTATGCACGGTTGTGCAAGGATCTGAAGTTGTGTGTGTGTGGATTGTCCAATGCAAAACCGCGAAAACAAAGTCTCAAAATACAAATGAACCGAACAGGATGAATGAACGCGCGTCGCAGGATCTACAAATGCGCATCTTGTTATTGACGTGCACAAATTATGATATATTAATACGAAAGACAACATCTGGATTCACAAATATATCTTTGTTTGTACAAATCTGGGTAGATTCATTTAATTCTGAATTTTGCGGACACGAAATGAAAGACATTTGTTTGATGGTCATAACGCATAGGCGTCGGTTTATTCATTGATAGTTGTTTGTACATGGTTGTGTAATGCTGAAAACCGCGAAAAGAACCTCTCAAAATACAAATGTAGAGAACAGGATGAATGGACGCGCGTTGCAGGATACACAAATGCACAACTTCTCATTAGTATGTGCAAAATGATTATACATGAACACAAAATTAAACATTGTATTCACAAATCTGTCTCTATTTGTACAAATCGCCTCATGTTTATTAAAATCTAAATTTCACAGATTCAAATCATACGGCATTTGTTTGTGAATAGTAAAATACAAGTGTAACTTGTATCACGTTCACGGATGACTGTGTATGCATTTGTTAATCATTTTGAGATGAAATTCATCCCATACAAAACTGACTGTTCGAAAATCTGAGGGGGCACGTTCCCCTCTGTTTTAATGGGCATGACGCCTCTGGTTACACCCCTACTAAATAGTATTGGAAATTAGTACAGCTTTCCAGTAGCTCAGTGGTAAGAACATGGCGTTAAGGTGGTGGGTTCAATCCCAGGGGATTGCACAACAAATGTATAGGATAATGCATGCAATGTAAGTCGGTTTGGATAAAAGCGTCTGCCAAAAGCGTAAATGTAAATGAAATTAAAGATAGTATGGCCCAAAACATGTTTGTATCTTTAAATAACGAAGTAAGAAATATTTGCTACACACCAAAAAATATATGCGTTTTCCATAAAAAAAATCGAAGTAGTCAAAATGGGACAAACATGAGTTGCTCGTCTGCAGAACGTGCTTTTAAAGTTACACTTCATTAATAGTGTTAATGCATTTAAGTAACTAAAATAGCCTTTACGAAAATTAACCATGGTTTTAGTTTTAACAAAAAAAAACATGGTTTTACTACAAAAAAAAAACATGGTTAGTAAAACCATGTTTTTGCCATAAGTATTCAATACGACAAAAAAACATGGTTAGGCCTACTACACTTGTACCACAAACAAAACATGGTTAATTTTCGTATAGGTAGGCTAAATAGTAAATCAAAATTGGCTAACGTTAGCGATTAACATATTTTGTCATAGTAAATCACATCTACAGATGGCTTGAAGAGGTCTTTAAAGACATGACTGAAAAACATACAATGATTCAGTCTCAATCCTAACAGTTAAAATAACCTGAAAACGTGACATTTTGTGACGCTATTACCTCAAACATTGCAGGGCAAAAAGTCCGCTTTGATCTTCTTTTTCTGGTTTTATTGTTGGTTGCGAACCAAGTTATATGTGCATACCGCCTCCTGCTGTGATGGAGTGTGAAGAGAATTGACTATATTTCGCTATATTCTATATCTACTGTTCCGAATAAATTTCTATACTGCACTCACTCATCTACTTGCATTCGATCCATCATACAAAATATAATTTTAGGAAAATTCCATAAATTCTATTTGATCCAAATTCTTCTTTCAAATACATCCGTTCAGTATCATATGTAGCACGTGTTTTGTTAGCGCAGCTTCTCTGTTGTTGCTGATATTAACAGTGATAGTGCCGCACACTCTTCCGTTTACATGATATTACCGTAAACACAGTGATAGTGCCGCACACTCTTCAATTGCCATGATATTACCGTAAACACAGTGATAGTGACGCATTCTTCCGTTGACATGATATTACCGTAAACACAGTGATAGTGACGCATTCTTCCGTTGACATGATATTACCGTAAACACAGTGAGAGTGCCGCACACTCTTCAATTGCCATGATATTTCCGTAAACACAGTGATAGTGACGCACTCTTCCGTTTACATGATATTACCGTAAACACAGTGATAGTGACGCACTCTTCTGTTTACATGATATTACCGTAAACACAGTGATATTGACGCACACTCTTCCGTTGACATGATATTACCGTAGTGAAAGTTATACATGGGCATTTTCACTTGTCCACAGTCAAATCTACTTATAAAGCACATAATAAGACTAAATAAATTGACCACGGTGATGTACAAAGTCAACACAATGGGCAAAAAATAATACTAGTTATCGAACCTCTGAATTTACTCTGGTGCATAAATTAAAAAAAACAATAGCTAAAAAACATACCTCCATTCATTATTACAATGTTCTTCTGTACAACATGCAAACCTTCTGACAAACTGAAAACTGTTCTTTAGATTAAAATACTATTTCCTCATTGCCTGTTTACTAGATTAATTCTCTGAGCTTGACTTTCCGTCACACTAGTTACGTACATGTATCAGTACATGTAGGCTAGCTGTAATATCTGAAAAGAAAGATATTCTGGACAGAAAAAAATTATATCACACATTGGCTAAATTTACTACTAGAACATATAACTAATATATATTGCTGAAGTCTTCAACATGGTCATGTGTTGTGTTGCATCATGAATCACGTGCTCCTTCATCTCTCTCTACATGACTTGTTTACATGATGTGTGTGATCAGTTCATTCTCCATCTGTAATAGACACATTCATTCAGTTTTCTTCAGCATAAACTATGATATTCTCATCATTGTAATTAAATTCTTGTTTGGATTCTTTTAGTTGAGTCTCAGAGTCTGATATATCCTGACAATATTACTGTACAATATATATCAACATTATCAAACAAATATAATACAAAGTCTGGGCAAAGTTTTTTAGAGACATTATTGTGAATTTAATTTAAAACAATAACCTCATTTCTGTCTTTGGAATTGTACACATTTTTACTGGTCTTGATACCACAGCAAAAAACATCTTGATGAGTAAATTAACAGCAAATCTACAATTTATGCTGAAAACTCTTTCAACACTGAAGACATGTTCATGGACGCTCTCCAGTGTGAATTCTCATGTGGACCTCAAAATCTGATTTCAGTCTGAAACTCTTCCTTCCAAATTGAGGACATGTTGTGTATGGACGCTCTCCAGTGTGACTTCTAATGTGCCTCTCAAGCGCTGATTTCTGTATAAAACTCTTTCCACACTGAGGACATACCTATGGGTGCTCTCCAGTGTGAATTCTCACGTGGTGCTCAAGCGTTGATTTGCGGTAGAAACTCTTTTCACACTGAGGACAAGCGTATGGTAGCTCTCCAGTGTGATTTCTCACGTGGTCATCAAGCGTTGATTTGCGGTTGAAACTCTTTCCACACTGAGGACATGCGTATGGACGCTCTCCAGTGTGAATTTTCATGTGCTCATCAAGTGTTGATTTCTGTGTGAAACTCTTTTCACACTGAGGACAAGAGTATGGGCGCTCTCCAGTGTGAATTCTCGCATGGTCCTTAAGCGTTGATTTGCGGTTGAAACTCTTTCCACACTGAGGACACATGTATGGTCGCTCTTCACTGTGAATTCTCATGTGCTCATGAAGCGTTGATTTGCGTTTGAAACTCTTTCCACACTGAGGACAAGTATACGGACGCACTCCAGTGTGAATTCTAATGTGCTTCTCAAGCGTTGATTTGCGTTTGAAACTCTTTCCACACTGAGGACAAGTGTATGGACGCTCTTCACTGTGAGTTCTCATGTGTCTCTGAAGAAGACATTTGTATTTGAAACATTTTCCACACTGAGCGCAGGTAGGCTCGCCTGCTTCAGTTCTTTGTTTCCTGTTTGGAGAGAAAATCTTGTTCTTCTGCAAACTACTAGAAGACATTTCTAGCTTTACAAGATTCTGAGGTTTCTGACACTGATGTTACTCCTCAACTTCATTCATGGCTTCACTGAACATCACTGTGTGGTATGATGGAACAGACCTTCCAAAAAAAAATACATTCATTTTCACATTAACAACTGTTGACAAAATATTTGAACAAAACAGTTAAAATATTAATTAAGACAGATAATATGCAAATTGTTTAATCATCTCTGACTGACTCCCCTGCATCCCAATTTGCATACTACCTGTCCTAAATAGTATTGGAAATTAAAATTAGCATGGATCACTCAAGAGTATGAAGTAAGAAATAATGAATGATACGGCTTTGCTACACACCAAAAAGACAGAGATACTTTTCCATAAATGCAAACTTTTAGGGCATATTCAAAGAAGTCGAAATGGGACACAACATGATTTGCACGACTGCAGAAGGTGCTTTAAATGTTACACTTCATAAATAGTGTTAATGCATTAAAGTAAATAAAATATGCTAAACGGTAAAACCAATTTGGCTAACTTTAGCGAATAACCTCGTCGTTATAAATCACATCTGCAGATGGCTTTAAGGGATCTTTAAACATAGATATAACTGAAAAACATAAGACCATGATTCAGTCTCAACCCTAACAGTTGAAATAACCTGAAAACATGACATTTTGTTCTGATATTACCTCAAACATTGCAGGCCTCCTTCTTATTTTTCTTCTAGTGTTTAATGGCGGTTTGGCTAAACTTAGCGGTGCTTTACCGCCATCCGCTTCACTGTTGTTGTTGTTGCTGATATTACCGTAAACACAGTGATAATGCCGCACACGCTTCAGTTGACATTATATTACCGTAATGATCCTTATACACGCGCACTATCACTTGTCCACAGTCAAATTTATTTATAGAGCACATAAAAAGACAAAATAAATTGCCCAGAAAGTTCAGACAATGGGCAAAAAAGTAATACTAGTTACCTCAATCAAAACCCTAGTTTACATCATTTCAAAGGTCAAGGCGTTTATTGTTATATGCACAGTGCCCTATATGAGCGTTTGGGACGCTTAGGGGGTTCAGTGGTGTACCAGTAGAAAAAAATGTTGAGAGGTGTTCCCGATTAGAGAAACCAGAACAAGAGAGATTTCCCAGTTGATGATTTATTTAGGATTATTGCATGCCTGAGGTATTTGCTTGCATATGTGTGTGGTCTACAATAAACAGAAAAAAACAGAATACAATATTAAGTTACCTATTATAAGCAATATAAATAAACATTCTAAAGTATTACAATGATACATGGAAATTATGCCGTTGACAATAAGTAGGCTATAACAACAAACCGGGTTGCTGAATGTTGAACATTCTAACTGCTGTATGCTACAGCTGGCATCAGCTTAATGTGCGCAATTTTTCTGGATTGTGTCCCAGGACCTTTCACTGTTGCCAAGTATTTCAATTTTTCTAAGGTCGCGGTTTTCCGGCCAGCTTTTAATGGCCATTTGGCTGATTATTTTTTGCCATTTGGCTGATTATTATGCGCAAAACTGGCAACCCGGTATCAGCATTGGTGGTGGTTGAGGAGATTCCCCCCTGCATGTAAAGCGCTTTGAGTACCCAGAAAAGCGCTATATAAATGTAACGAATTATAAATAATTTACCCCGCTAAACAAATGTAAATGTCGTCGCAGCTGAAAGCGCTCTAAAATGGCAAATAGAACACTAAAAGGCGAAAAATGCACATGTTAAAGTGTGGTGTAATCATCTGTGGGTTCAACTATGTGTGGTGCTTAGAACGAGCGCTGCGATCAGTCAAAGATCATAGAAACATTGTCATGAAAATGATCGGCATAAAACGGTCAATAAACATCACATACACCTTGAGCTACATGACAGAGAAAATGTAAAGTTTTCATTCGAAATTGCATGAGATCGCATAGCAGAGTTAAGGAAGTGTGCGTGCGCGTGCGTGTTAACTTCTGGTCTGCTTTTTTTATCATTTAAAGCCGTTTGGAAAATGAATGATGTTCTTATTGTAGTAACTATAGTTGAAGTATTCCTGCTGAAGTAAAAATAATGGAACCCTGCCCAAAATACAACAGAAAATGTCAATGATTTAATGGTTATAATGGGAATTGTACTATGGATACTTGTTGTCTACTTGTATGTGGTTGATTCTATTGGTGGGATGGTAAATCCTATTGGAATAAAACCCCAAACACACTACAAAGAGGAATTTAATAGAAAAATGTAATTAAATTCACAAATTCATTATTTTATTCAGCAGGGATGGTATTTGCAAACAACAGTATTCACAAATTTACTATTTTCATGTAGTAAATTTAATTAATTGGAGTAAACATACTCCAATTAAGCTATTTTTAGTAAAACCACAGTAACAAAAATTACCATAGTTTATTATAGTAGCTATAGTTTGTTTAGTTAGGTAATACAAATCCAACAAACACATGGCTTGTACACTTTACTACAACAACCTTACTACTTACTGGTAAATTGCTGCTAAAACTGGTAAAGGGAATATACAAAAATAAAAAAAACACTGCTCATGAATACAAATAGGACATGGGGATAATGAGGATAATTAGGCTAAATAGGACATGGGGATAATGAGGATAATTAGGCTAAATTATCTTATATCTAAACTAAACATAAAGGGCCGGTTTCCCGGACAGGGTTTTAGCCCAGACTACTTTAAAAATTAGTGGCATCTTGATCGAAAACAACTTGCACTTGCATATCTTAAAATATATCAGTGCGATTGTTTTGTCTCAAGATGCACACTGTAATGTTTGTTTGTAAAGCATGTTTTTAAAAACGCCTTAAATATCCTAATTTAACTAGGACTAGTCCTGGTTTAAGCTAATCCATGTCTGGGAAACCGCCCCAAAGAGTTTGGTTCCAAAATGAGATAACTCCAAAACTGCAGTTGGTTTGTTTTGATTTAAGCCATAATAACTAAAAAAATACAGGTAACTAATACAATAAAAACATGATAACATAATAAAAAACATTATTTTTGAAAAGTGCGTAGTGTGTAAATGAAAATGCTATCCCAAATGTTCAACCTATTAATGTTAATGCATTTAGGGAAAATAACACTTGAATGATCATTTTGCTACAGTTTTGCTTGGCTCTCTTAAATATTTATCAGCCAGTCTTTTGCTGTTTTTGAGGCTTTGATTGTGTTTTTTGGGTGTTTAACAATGGATGTTCATGTTTAGTTTCAAAAAACGCTTTATATTTCACATATTTCAAGTCTATTGTTCACCGCTGTCCCTCTTCTAAAAAAACGACTGGATTTCTTCCAGTCTATATAAAGTCCATCCTTCCGAAACGCTCTGATTGGTAAAGCTGACCAGGTCTGTCGTGATTGGTTCCCCGCTTAGAGAGTGTGCGTGTGCGTGTGCGTGTGCGTGTGCGTGTGCGTGTGTGTGTGTGTGAAGATGTCCCACCCATACCATATCAGCGAGCTTACGCTTCTCAGGCTGTTGTGATTGGTCGGTGCCCCTCTCAGTGCACGTGTATTCATAAACTTTGGCTTTTAGCAATAAACAGTAACAATGGCGTCAACTTCACTTCATCAGTTAAACACATGCGGATCGATCGAAGTGTAACGGAGGTCTGCTAGTGCATGTGCAAACGTCAATCTATGTTAGAGATCGCGATTTTTTCGCTACTAATGGCGAGGGAAAGGACACTGGACCAAATGGCGTCAGACCGGTTATAATAATTAACACTAATAACAGAAGCGTTAATTTTGCTTTTTTATATCGGACCCGAGTTGGATAATAAAACAAGCAGATTGACCAGGAGACATTTGCAAGCAGGACTTGTTGTGGCAAAATCGATCATCAAATGTTGAGAGAAATCACGAAGACCAAGAAGCCAAGTTTCAAAGGTTTCAATCTTTAATTTGTTCGAACAAGTCAAAGAAAGTCATACAGAGTTCATCTGATGATGTCCAACGAATACATGTCTGACTCCATCTTTTATACATTGTTCTTAAGTCGTTATCACAGTTCAAACCAATCATGTTTTACCTGACATCATCTACCAATCATGTTTTACCTGACATCACTTATTTTTATTAGTCCATCCCCTTATGACTCGCTACAGTTACATTTCAGCCTGCACTCGCTACAGTTACATTTCCGGCCTACCATATTAGGATCTAATCGTAGGGAGCGCCTCTCAATCAACACATACGTATATCATGTGCTCTTTATCTTGACACCTTTCCGGGGGCTTTCGGACGATACATGATTTAACATTGGTTTTATTAAAAATGAACTCATGGTTTAGCGTGATAATGAGCACCCCAGCGTCCTTGGCTGTATGCGATAATTTAAACTTCTCTACAAAAGTGTGTGGTTTTATTAAAAATGAGCTCATTGTTTAGCGTAATAATAAGCATCCCAGCGTTCTTAATTCAACTTCTCTACAAAAGTGTGTGTGGTGTACGTGCAGTTCCTGTCTTAGTGTGATAAGATATTTGGTGTGTACACAGGTGTTCAAGTGCTCAAACTCATACATGAGGCACATAGCCCATATTATATCAGAAAAATACATGAGACCTATAACTACCTTTAAATGTATTATTTTATATTAGAAAATCAAATGCTATACTAGAAAAAACCACCATAGACTTCAAAGGACGTTTCATAGAAGTGTTTTAGAGGTAGGCTATGCACACATATCAGTGTGTTACACAGAACAGCTTTCACAGCCGATGTTAAAGTCATGGAAGCTGTTATTTGACCGTTGGTTATCTTAGAATCCGATTCCAGCCGTTCTCTGTAGTCCTTGAAAAGCGAATTCTGTTAAAGACAATATCTCGCTTATGACCAGCTGTAGGACTGTGATGAAAGTGCAGTGTAGGGTGTAACTAGTTACTAAGTAATTAGTTACTGTAATTTAATTACTTTTCCCTTGAAAAAGTAAAGTAAGGGATTACTCTTATTTTTTCTGTAATTTAATTACAGTTACTTCTGATGTAATTAAAGTAAATACTTTGTGTAATATGTGTGTGTGCAGAAGAGGAATTTACATCAAAATTCAAAGTCTAACTTCAAAATCCGTGCTTTAATGTATAATTCTCACATTTGTAATGAATAATAATACTTTATGTAGTTTTATATTATTTATTTGAATGAATTAAAAGAGTCGTTTCATGTCTATCCTTGAATCACTTAACTCATCAAGGTTGATATAGGATATAGAAAGTAATTAGTAATAAGTAATTAAATACTTTTTGAAGAGAGTAACTTGTACAGTAATCTAATTACATTATTGAATGTGTAATTAGTGACTAGTAATTAATTACTTTTTCAGAGTAACTTACCCAACACTGTGAAAGTGAAAGTAGTTTAGCGTGTAGCTCAGTCAAATGTTTACCATCTCTGATAACCAAACACTACTCCAGCGGCTCCTCCTCTTCTCTGAAGAAGGCCTCACCCCTATTTGGGGGTATTCCTTTGGGTGGAGGTTATTAAAAGCACTCGGAATAGTGACATCATGTACCCGGGAAGTAGAGGGCTGTAGTCCGATTCCAGCCGTTCTCTGTAGTCCTTGAAAAGCGAATTCTGTTAAAGACAATATCTCGCTTGGCATTGAACTTTGAGCTTTATCATTTTGCAGGTTTTATTTATGCTCTAACTGCAACATTACACACTAACTAAAGGTTGAAAAATGGGATCGCGGGGAATAGGACCTTTAATTTAGCAATTTAAAGAGCATTAAAATATGCATTTAATTTACATATTAAAAGTAGTGTACTGACCAAAGTAAATTAAATTATTGAATTTTCATTTTGCACCTAATTATGGTGGCGTGTTGCTGCCACTTACATTTTATTTTTTCGACTCAATTATGTCGTTAAAACGAGATAATATGTCATTAAAACGAGATAATACCTTGTTTTAACGAGATAATATAGTCGTTTTAACGAGATACTTTTCTTGTTATAAAGGGATAATATGATGTCTCATAATAATTACACATTAACCTATTACGTGAAAGCGACATGTTTTCTAGATGGATATACGTAAAATGTCATGTTTTCGAACCACGGCCCGCTGTACAGTACACTCTAAAAAATCCGTAAAAATAGGGCACAATATAGGCCTACTGTATTAATATGAAGGAATTTTCTGTATTCATTTTTACAGTTGTTTAACCTGTATTTTACATTTTGCACTGCATTAAATTGCATTTTAGCATGAACGGAAATGTCAATAAAATAAAGGAAAATGTACTGGTAATTTTCTGCCAGTACTTTATCCGTTTTTTACAGGGTTTCTTTTTTACAGTGTAGCCAAAATCAAGACAGCGATTTCTCTTCAGAGTTGCACTTACGGATCCAGAATATTAAATACATGCTTGACTGACAACAAATCCAGCCTGAATACATTTCAGTAGCTTATATCCGCGAAGCTATAACGGTTCATCAACAAGGAATAATGCCACACTCTAAAAAAAAGACGTAAAAATAGGGCACAATATACCCTATTAATATGAAGGAATTTTCCGTGTTCATTTTACCTGTATTTTACATTTTGCACTGCATTCATTTGCATTTTAGCATTAATGGAAATGTCTGTAAAACAAAGGAAAATGTACTGGTAATTTTCTGCCAGTACTTTATCTGTTTTTTCACGGGATTTTTTTTTACAGTGGTAATGGGTCAGCTCAGCTACCACAGTGACGACCGGACCATATTCGTTGCCACGACGTACCAAATAACCTTCCAGCGATTTAACTTTGTGATTCCCATATTCGTCGGGATGATGTAACATTGGACATTGCTAGGACTTGATGATTTCCTCCTAAAGACGTAAATTGAACGGACCATATTCGTCGCAGCAACCAACAACCAAACATTTAAAATATTTTTTTTGTATTTAAACACATCGTCCCTCGCATGGAGGATTAAATTAATTTGTGATTTAATCTGTGCATTAAAGATTCAATTTTATGCATAATTTAAATAATTGTCTAGTTAAATGTATTACACAAAATATGACGATTAATAAAACTTAACACAGCACTGTACATCAGCATCAGACACTTTATTCAGATACTGAAGTAAATGACATAAATATTCAAAGCAGATATTTATTGACGGAGATGAATAAATATTCTCTTTAAGCTTAATATTATATTCTTGTCTTACCATAAGTTTAGCAGAATGTCCGTTTTTTAGATACAACTAAAGCTTCTTCAGCACACTCGCAAACATCATGGTCCGTTCATTTAAACGCGCCAAATCGATCGAAAATCATTCAAATATATGTTTACTCTCACATCTGTGCGGTATAAATAAAATAAATAAACCGCTAAAGTAATATCATGCAGTGAGGTAAAACGAAATAACCGTTAATGTTTTAATGATGCCAGAGTGTGGCTCCTTGCAGAACAGAGAACGCGCGTGCTGGACAAGCGCGCGCATCAAATAAATGGTAACCGTTTTAATAGTTTTATCTTATTTTAACTGCAGTTTAATAGCTCGGTTAAAAGCATCCGTTCAGTTAAATGAACCATCTCGTCAAAAAACTGAATTAATTTATCGAATTCATGCAATTCCTTTTGAATTGTCTATTAATGAAAACCTAAGTGAGAAAAATATGTTGTTTAAAATGATATAACATCTCGTTAAAACGGGAAAAATATGCCATTTACACAAGAAAATTATTTCGTTTTAACGACATATCATCTCGTTTTAAAGACATTATCTTGTTAAAAAACTACATATTATCTCGTTAAAACGACATATTATTTTGTTTTAATGACATATCATCTCGTTTAAACGACATAATTGAGTGGAAAAAATAAAATGTATGTGGCAGCAATACCCCACCGTACCTAATATTGCACATATGTTATTAAACGTATATTTAAAGACATAAATGAGTTGTAATTTTACACACTGAATTTCCATTTTGCAAATTGCATTTCAATTTTAAAATTGCTACCACTACACTTCCATACAATGGGGTGGTTTCCCATACATGGTTTTAGACTAGTCCTAGACTAAAATAAATGTTTGTAAGGTGTCTTTCAATTTAAACAATCAAAACTAAGCAAAACATAGGTATTTTGAATTTGTGATAGGATTCAAAAATCAAAAACATTTTCCCTCATTTTGTGTCCCCCCCACTTCTCAAACCAAAGTTACACTCTTGTCAACATATATTATCAAACAAATATAAATACAATGTCTGGGCAAAGCTTTATAGAGACATTATTGTGAATTTAATTTAAAACAATAACCTCATTTCTGTCTTTGGAATTGTACACATTTTTACTGGTCTTGATACCACAGCAAAAAACATCTTGATGAGTAAATTAACAGCAAATCTACAATTTATGCTGAAAACTCTTTCCACACTGAAGACATGTTCATGGACGCTCTCCAGTGTGAATTCTCATGTGGACCTCAAAATCTGATTTCAGTCTGAAACTCTTCCTTCCACACTGAGTACATGTGTATCTGCGCGCTCCAGTGTGACCTCTCACGTGATCATCAAGTGTTGATTTGCGTTTGAAACACTTTCCACACTGAGTACATGTGTATGGACGCTCTCCAGTGTGAATTCTCATGTGTACCTGAAGATGACATTTGTGTTTGAAACTCTTTCCACACTGAGGACATGTGTATGGGCGCTCTTCTATGTGAATTTTCACGTGCACCTCAAGATTTGATTTCTGTCTGAAACTCTTTCCACACTGAGGACACGCGTATGGTCGCTCTCCAGTGTGAATTCTAATGTGCTTCTCAAGCGTTGATTTCTCTCTGAAACTCTTTTCACACTGAGTACATGTGTATGGGCGCTCTCCAGTGTGAATTCTCACGTGATCATCAAGTGTTGATTTGCGTTTGAAACTCTTTCCACACTGAGGACAAGCGTATGGTCGCTCTTCAGTGTGAATTCTCATGTGGACCTGAAGATGACATTTGTGTTTGAAACTCTTTCCACACTGAGTACATGTGTATGGGCGCTCTTCAATGTGAATTTTCACGTGCACCTCAAGATTTGATTTCTGTCTAAAACTCTTTCCACACTGAGTACATGTGTATGGACGCTCTCCAGTGTGAATTCTAATGTGCTTCTCAAGCGTTGATTTGAGTTTGAAACTCTTTCCACATTGAGGACACGTGTACTGTCGCTCTTCAGTGTGAATTCTAATGTGTCTTTGAAGATGACATTTATGTTTGAAACTCTTTCCACAGTGAGAACAAGTGAAAGGCTCGCCTGCTTCAGTTCTTTGCTTCCATTTTGGAGAGAAAATCTTGTTCTTCTGCAAACTACTAGAAGACATTTCCAGCTTTACAAGATTCTGAGGTTTCTGACACTGATGTTTCTCCTCAACTTCATTCATGGCTTCACTGAACATCACTGTGTGGTATGATGGAACAGACCTTCCAAAATAAATACATTTTCACATTAACAACTCTGAACAAAATATTTGAACAAAAGGGTTAACATATTTATTAGGACAGATAACATGCCATTTGAGAGGCAGGGTTTAAGTTTTCAGTTTAAGAACAACTGACTTTAAACTAAAATAGGCTAAGCAGTAGGACAAATTTGGCTACCTTTAGCGAATAACCTCGTCATTATAAATCACATCTACAGATGGCTTGAAGAGGTCTCTAAAGATAGATATAACTAAAAAACATGAAACCATAATTTAGTCTCAACCCTAACAGTTAAAATAACCTGAAAATATTAATTTTTGTTCTGATATTACCTCAAAGATTGCAGGGCAAAAACATCCGCGTTGTTAGCGCAGCTTCTCTGTTGTTGTTGATATTACCGTAAACACAGTGATAGTGCCGCACACTCTTCCGTTTACATGATATTACCGTAATGATCGTAATACACACGCACTCATCATAAGACAAAATCAGTTTACCGCGGCGATGTAAAGCTCACACAATGGGAAAAAAACAAAACTTGTTACCTAACCATTTAATTAACCCTTGTGCACAGTATAATAACATATAGAGCTCAACAGAAGACAACAAACATCAAAAGAATATGAAAAAGAAAATGACAAAAAAAGTATGAATATCTGCCCCTATTCAAATCACTGTCATTGGCCACATAAATCCAACACATTCATTCATCCACCATAGCAATCCATCTACCAAACCCAGTCATCTAACCATCTAAGCTATCCATTCATCCATCCTTCCTTACTTGAGTGAAAGTACAGATACTACTGGTCACATATTACTCCACTACAAGTAAAAGTTGTAAAGACAGATTCTTACTTAAGTTAAGGTACAGAAGTAAGTGCTTTTAAAAGTACTCAAGTATTAAAAGTAAATTTCCTTTATGTCAGTGGTGCATTGTTTTATTGTCGTATACCTTGTGCCTCTGAAGCAACCTACTGAATACACTGAAGCTCACAGTATCAGTTGTATTAAAGGAGTAGTTCACTCCAAAATGTGCCCCCATTGACTTTCCATAGTAATTTTTATTCCTACTATGGAAAGTCAATAGATTAGATTAGATTCAACTTTATTGTCATCGCACATGTGCAAGTACAAGGCAACAAATTGTGACCTCTGTATTTAACCCATCCAGAGAGTAGTGAACACACGCACAGCAAGTGGTGAACAGACGTACACCCGGAGCAGTGGGCAGCTATCACTGCAGCGCCCGGGGAGCAAGTAGGGGTCAGGTGCCTTGCTCAAGGGCACCTCAGTCGTTACCCGCCGGCCCTGGGAATCAAACCGGCAACCTTCTGGGCATGAGTCCGACTCTCTAACCATTAGGCCACAACTGCCCAATAGGGGCACATTTTGAAGTGAGCTACTCCTTTAAGAGGAGTAATAATTAGCCTAATTTATATTTGATAATTTAACCTAATTATCCTCATTAGCCCCCTAGGCCTATATGTATTTACGAGCAGTGTTTTCTTTTTTGTATATTCCCTTTACCAGTTTTAACAGCAATTTACCAGTAAGTAGTAAGGTTCTTGTATATAGTAAAGTGTAGAAGCCATGTGTTTGTTGGATTATTACCATTTGTATTACCATAGTTTAAATACAAACATAAACCATAAATACTCATGTCATTTAAAACCTGTCTCGAGCTCAGATAGAAAACCGGCAGCTGGAGCTACAGCGACACCTACAGACGCAGACTGCATACAACAACAACAACAACAACAACAACAACAACAACAACAACAACAACACCAACACCACAGCGGACACCTCTATCATAGGACCTGAGAGAAACCAGCACAACACTCACTGACAAATGATGTTTTATTAACAAAGTTCGGGAGGAGCCAGAGTATTCAATCAAGCCCGGCTGATCCACATCAGCAATCACGGCTTCCACCCTATCAGCTCAAGCGAGCTATCCCATAAACAAGGCAGCCGTTTTACCTGCGTTATCTCTACGGTTTTCAGCATCCCTCTGCCCGAACACGCGTTCTCTCGCAGAACCCTGGGGGTGCGCTCTGGGCTCGAGCCGGTTCTGAGCTCGGTGCACTCGCCTCGACAGTGGGACAGCATGCCAAATAAGCATACCTTGTCTACTCCTGCTGTTATTATTGTGTGCATAGGTGGACTCGTGAATTCTCTGTGTTTATGAAGTTCTGCACAGTTTTTTTATGCTGAAAACGTTTACAACCTGTGGATATTTTCTGAATCTGTTATGATAACTACATTAAATAATGTGATTTTTCTTGATACCAAACACAGTAATGTAACATGAAGTACAGAATGTAGTTGTAGTATTTTAATGACACTGAAGACTCATATTTACACACTAGTGTTTATTTTTGTATATGTGAAAGAAACTGTCAGATATCTCACAGCCATGAAAACACAATTACCAGAGCTGGGTAGTAACAGATTACATGTAATCTGGATTACGTAATCAGATTCAAAAATCAAGTACTTGTAATTAGAGTAAACTACATTTTAAAATACTTGTAATCAGACTACAGTTACTTTTTTATGGATTACATGATTACATATTATTAACAGAATGGCACTAAATTGTTTACAGTTCAGTGATTTTTCTACATTTTTAAATGTTTTATTTCTGTTTTCTTTCTAAAAGTTTTTATAATAAACATAACTACCACTTCTATATGTTTGTGATTCTTCGAGCTCTATCCGGCAGAGAGAGGAGGGGTTTGGAATGGATGCAAAATGGAGCGGCACTTTGCATTTGATGGCTGGACACTAGGGGTGTGACGACTAATTTCACTATCAAACTCCATCATGCTGATATCTCAAGACCTTGACAAGAAATCTTGTCACATTTTAATCTTGCGAGATCTTGTGGCACGAGATCTTGTCACACCCCTAATAGACAACCTTTAATTTTTAGGGAAACTCATGGGAAACTATAATTATCATTAAACACTGACAACAAGTTATATGAGTGTTAGTGTTTTGTCCGTTGTATCTGTCAAAATAATACAAAATGATCCTGCTTCAATATATGTAACATCAAATAAGATTTAAATCAAGTAATCTAAATGTAATCCAAAAGTAGTCAGATTACATTACCAAAAATGTGTAATCTAAGAGATTAAATTACTAACTGCAAACCAACAACATTTTCAAATACATTCAAAATAAATCCTATATATATATACATATGGTCTTGTGAAACTCAGTGATGTGTTTTCAATGTAATGTCAATATCTTATAAACATACCTCCATTCATTATGACAATGTTCTCCTGTACAACATTCAAACCTTCTGACAAACTGAACACTGTTCTTTAGATTAAAATACTATTTCCTCATTGCTTGTTTATTAGATGACTTCTCTGCACTTTTCAAAATCCCGTTTGTGACCCCACACTTTAAAATTTGTTGGTAATGATTTTTTAACCGCACGCCGTTATAACCACGGAGAAGTAGGACCGAGCAGGACACAGATAGTCTGCCTATGTCGAAGATTGTTTTAAATCATGTTGTTTTGATATGAATTTAATAGAAATTAGTTTTTACATGGTCGATGTTTCGGTATAGGCTATGTTAAGATGCTGCTTTATAATGGACCTCTATGGGGAAGAAATGCGTAACGCGATTTATTACTTTTTTCTTTTAATAAGGACTCGTTCTTTTAACAGAAGTTAGTGTTTATGACAAGGCTTGACAGAAACGTGGGCTTCCCTGGTCGTTGTTTAGGGACATTAAACCTTGTTAAGCATTTTATAAAGTCTAGTTTTATAAAGTCTTTATAAAGAGAGAGAGAGAGACACGCATGCGCTTTATTACTGCCACAAACATTTTGGCAGTGTGTGTGTGCGTGTGGAGCAAAGACAAAGTGTCAGAAATTTTGCAGGCAATCAACACCTGGTCAATGATCTGAATGACTTTTACTGCAGATTTGAAAATGCTAACTTTACACCTCACACCAACTCTGACATTCTCTCTACACAACACCTATCACCTTCAGTCACCCCACCTCCTGCACTTCAGATCA